>NW_017536741.1:903559-1092979 GCF_001853355.1 Bactrocera latifrons | reverse complement strand
CTTAATATTTGCGACGAGGGGTTGGCTTCTTGGGGGGCTTATATGAGGTGGAAGGAGCTGAAACACGGCGCTCCGGTTCCTCTTTAGGTGGATGAGTGCGTATGTATTCGAGCGCTCTGAGAATGGCCTCTGGAATTGGTGGCGGGGTTGGCAGAAGATCACTCTTTGGCTGATAGCCGTTCTCGTCGGCAATGTAGGAGATTTGCACATGTTCACCTTCAGGTGAGACCCATTGGAAATCGCCATGTACATTGCCGCTCGCATCACCCGACTGTGCAGATTGAATACCATTGCTGGTCTCCAGTGCGTACTCGAAGCCATCTGAACGCACATCGGAGTGCATGGCCTTTATTTCTGCGTGGGCTTCATCGCCACTTGAATGCGAGCTCCTGCTGCTGATRCCGGCAGATCGACCACCAGTGGTAAGGCTGTGGAAAGGACGTCTCGGAATTGCGGCTACACTGAGCCCGACGGCAACAAAGAAGATAAGCTACAATTGCATGAAAGTAAGAGTTGATTCCAGGTCAGACGAAAATAAATGAGGGCAATGTTCATATGCCGTTTGAAATACTTACATATTTGAACATTTTTGTAATTAGTTCCAGGTAATCGCTTGTCGGAATCCAACAAATTAATGCGCTGTGGTCACACACGCTTTGGTATTTATACCGTGAGATAGTTTCGTTTTGTGCCGAAGTTCGACAATTTATTTGCATAACCTCTCTGTTTGGAAACAGCCAACAGATTTATTGGCGTCCCAACTGTAAGTCTTGTCATCGCCAAAAAATGAAATAATATTTCTATAGCTAACAAACTACTTTTCGGCGCAGCCGTGCGCTGCTCGCGTCGCTTCTGTGCAACAAAAGATGCCCAGTTAACCTCACATGTAGTTCAGTAGGTAAGCTGTGTGACGAGTTTCGCTCTATTTTGGCAATAAATCTGACCCAAAGCCAGTATACCGCACCCACAACCTAAACCAGCGTTTCAAATTTATTGCTTTTGCTTGGTACGGTTATATGGGTGCAACAAGTAAAGAAGATCAGGCAAACGATGTTACAAAAGTTTTTGAATTGTGTATCTTCAAACCATATATGAGAATCATTCACAAATGAAAATGAAAGGTGTGAAATATAGAATAATGAACAAATAATTACCGTTRCTTTTGATATATTTAAGTAACACATGAGCACATCAACTTTTAAGAAATAACCAGTTCTGATATTTTCTTCGAAATTACTTTGAAGAGATTTGACATTTATGTTTTATTTGCCAGAAGCAATGCTTGACTGAAATTGAAATGCAAATTGCTGTCACTCACAAATTCAACATTAATTGGTTGATTTTGTAGATTAACTCCACTCACATGTGCTAATTTCCATAATCCATGAACAAAGCAGCTAATCTAGCCGTCTACGTTATGGAATCGAAGATGTTGAACACATGTCGGAGACACTGTACGTCTGTCTGTCAGTAAGTCATGCGCTTTTGTCATCTTTCAACAAGTTTCAGTTATGCAAACTATCTATGATCTCAATGTCATAAAAAAGCAGTATATTTTAGTATCCACACCTGTGTTCCTCGAATATTCCACTATTCAAGCCAAAAGGTCAATTGAAAAGTTCCCGCCTAACAAAAGGTTTCAAGATCGGAGAACACTCTGGCAGAACCCCCAGAGGTGATCTTGGAACATGCCCATGAAAAGAGAATCGACACACACCACGTCTTTGTCAATTTCAAAGCTGCTTTTGGCAGCACGAAAAGGATATCATTGGCCTCAACACCCTAACACTCTATAAGTCACTCATTATTTCCGTYYTGCTATATAGTGCAGAGGCATGGATGATGACAAATCTGATGAGGCGACGTTACAAGATTTCGAGGGCAAGATTGTGCGAAAGATATGTGGTCCTTAGCGCATTAGCAACGGCGAATATCGCATTCGATGGAACGTTGARCTRTATAAGATATACGACGCCATTGACATTTCGGMGCAGAACCTGCCGGCGGAAGCAGAGGAAGAGAAAGACCTCAACTCCATTGAAAAGACCAGGTGGAGAAGAACTTGGCTGCACTTGAAATATCCAATTGATGCCAAACAGCAAAAAGAAGGAGCAACTGGCGTGCTGTTGAAAACTCGGCTATAACCGATTAAGCGRTGTCAACGCCAATAAAGAATAAGAAGTGTTAAGCAAACTGCACGTTTTCGTTTTTAATTATTCATTTCTACCATCGGTCACCAAGTCGTAAAGAAACCATAAATTTCGATATGATTTGCRCAAGATTAGATGACAAAGTGGTAGTTGACTAATTTAGAACAACTGGAAAGTGGTCACAACCAAACAAACAACGCAGAAAATATTAAAATGAATATGGTTATTGTGCAACGTTCGACAAATTTGTTATTTTGTGTATAAACAACAWATATACGTAAGAAATGAAATAAAATGAAATGTAAGAGTCTTGCCAATTAGGCGAATTGAACCAGTTACCGGTGCATTTTGGCGACAAACAATTCATAACTGAGACGCTCTTACAATTAGAACAAGTTTTGCTGGATTTCATCAGCGGCGTGATTGCAGAAGCACAGTTAAAGCAACGGSATTAAAACGCAATCACATACACACAGACATCCACATAGATGCAGGGGAGTGAATTCGCTCACAACAGATTCCCGATTTTATGGAAATGAAGCTGGCATAACACCGAACCGCATCTGGTCTTATAAAAGCGCCACCAAATTTGGCAAACAGCATCAGAAACAATCGAGTGTTCTAGTCCAATCCCCACAAATTTGCAAAATGTTCAAATACGTAAGTAGCCACTTAACTTAGTGGTGGCGTTGCAAACAGGATGTACTTATTTGTGACAAAATAAATAATTCGAGTTTCTTTATTTCCATTAGGTACTACTCTTCACTTTGGTTGCTTACGTCTCGGCCGCCGCTGTCAGCAGTTCCGATGATGCTCATGCCGAAGTCAGTCTACAGAAGTCCGATGTTCGATTCAATGGCTTTGACACCGAATTGGAGACCAGCAACAGCATTCACGTCGTGCAACACGGTGATGAAAAGGGCAACATCAACGGCGAATACGGTTGGATATCACCCGAAGGCGAACACGTCATTATAAACTAYGTTGCCGACGAGAGCGGTTACCACCCACAGAGCGAGCTCTTGCCCACAGCTCCCCCAGTACCAGAGGCCATCGTCAAGGCACTCGAGTACATCGCATCTCACCCCTCAAAGGAAGGAGTCCAGAAGAACTAAATTTGTAAACTTTGACATTGTTACGCATTGATTAGGAAAGAATGTGACCGATTTTCTCTCGTGCAAGAATAAGATTTTATTATTATAGTATAAATGCAAATAAAATACTCAATTTTATTGGTAATATGAATGTGTTATTTTCTATTTACTCATATTAATAAAAGATTCTCAGATTATATAGTAAACTTTAACTATGATATACTTATTATTGAAATAAATTGATCTCAAGCGACAGCTGATCCTAGGAAAAGGAGAATCTATGTCTCGTAGCCTCCGCTTGTAAGTCATTGAGTMAACTCAGGGCATTGTTAGTCAACGAAGACGCCGATTTTMMTCTCGCTGTCGAAATTAATTAAAAACGAAATGAACTGTCAAACAGCCATAATTATAGTAAACAAATGTTTACCCTCATTTTGCTCTTGACATTTTTCTTTCATAGCACACCAAGGAGAGTAACGGGGCGAAATTATCATAATCTTTCTTACCATCTTTTGCGATTTGCTGATAAGAAGATTAAAATTCTTATTTCTAGGCTATCAACAACCTACGATGTGTATACTGGTTCCTAGACATACTTGCACATATGTGCTAGTTACCTTTTGCGAAGTTACTGTGTAGAAATTAACTTTTTGGACCAATTGCTCATTACCATAATTATACCAAAGTGTGGTCAGTGTTGTCTGATACGTTGGTTGCCTTCGGTATTGCGACTTTCGAGAGCAACAACAAATTTTAATCCGCTTAAATCTTAAACCGCTTTATTGTTTTTGAAAGTATTCTTCATTAAGATCTATACACTTACTTATCTCCAAAACATGCGTTCAGAGCCTTTTGTTGGATCCGGCTTGAAATACCCATACAGTCGACAGCTGTTTAATTACGATCTCATATGCGTAAATCTACGATTCATCACCATCACACACCAGCTGTGTTTTGAAGCACAGCTGTCGATTTTGTTAACATTCGTCTTGACCAATCGACATGAGCCTTTCATTGAGCGTTTGACAAATTGTGTGAGATCCAACGTGGGCAAATTTTTTTACGGTTAAATGTTCTTGCAATATTGAATGTATGTTACCATCCCCCCCATGTCCAAAGTTATCTCTATCTCTCGATAGATCACAAGTTGATTTTGCAATAGTGTTGCCAAATCCTGAAGTATATTATGTTGTCAAATATCTCCCTTATGCTTTTTTGCTCTTTATTCAAAGCTTTATAAAAAGTGTTACAGTGATCGGATTTAGTTCAAATATACGCTATTTCGTTCCATAATCTGTTTCCATCTAGACGGCAACTTCATTATATCTTCCTCGTAGAAGCCTCCTTCCTTATTTGCGAAGACCACATTTCACAAGTGTCTTTTGATTTCAACTTTACACCAACAAGGGCGTTCKCCATTAACACAAGCAGGTAGTAATCTCTTGGCCCTATGTACGGGCTATATGGTGGATGCGATAAAACCAACCATCCGAGCTCCCGTAGCTTCTTCCCACCAAACACATAGCAAAACCTTCTTGGCCGTCAATCCTGGCTTGACCACTATTTGGGACGATTCACTAGCTTTCGACCACGACCGTTTKCGCTTGATATTGTCATATGTGATCCATTTTTCCTCGCYAGTCACCATCCGCTTSAAAAAKGGATCGAGTTCGTTCCGTTSGAAGGCGTTGATTCGGTGCAGAAGGTTTTTTTTCGTCACATCATGCGGCACAAAAACATAAGCTCTTTTGTGTAACCAGCCTTCTGCAGATGATTTAAAATGGTTAGGTGAACAAGTCCCACCTTCTAGGCGATGTCACGACATGCTACATGCCGGTCTAACTCAATGTTTTCCATGATTTGATCGGTATTCGTCGTCACAGGTCTTCCGCTGGCTGGCTTATCCATGGTGCCATTTTCAGCCACTCTGAAAACCATTCCTCCTCACGGAACGGTTCTCTAGAATATTTACTTTTAACGAAGGAAAACTTTAAAATTACGGCGTTAGTAAATTCCATGTTTACACGTCTGATAACTGTTGAACGCAATATCCAAACAAATAATGCATAGCGTCGTTTTGTRGGCCATGTCAAGTCCTTTACAAGATGTATATTATTGCCAGATACGAGCTCTGTAGTGCTTTATACAAAGCCGCGARATTCAAAAGACAAAAAGGCGGAAGGGAAATATTTGACAACATAATATAAGGCGGCATACGTGCCTGCTTTAGTATAAAATATCTTGAAGAAATTCTTCTTGTTTATGATTGAGCCGGTGGTGACCCTAAATGTCAAATTTGGAAAGGTTTCACATTTAGAACGCTATGAATACAAATTCAATAAATGGAGCTCGATTTTCAGACCGGATCATCAAATCCTTAGAACCGTCAAAAAACTTTGATGTTTTCGAGACACCAGCATCAAACCGTGAACTTAACCTCTCATTAATAAAATATTTTTTGGCTGAAATCCCACATGTGTAGGTGTTAGAATATTGAAAATGTTTAAAGAATTTAATTGAAGGACAGTCCGGACAATGAACCATAACTTTCACATTCTCTCCTTCCCTTCATCTAGTGATAAATAACATAACCTGCTTTGCAACAAAAAAATAYGGTGGCTCTATCGCTTAAGCGCAATTAAATTGTTATGCATCTYGTCTTGAATAGGCAAGCAAATGTAAAAAGTCTATTGGCATTCTCGAACGGAATTATCTTAAACAATTCATGGCTCAGTTCATTCGACAATTAGAACAAGTTTGGCTGGATTTTGGAGGCCGTTGAATTTGCATTCGACAAAGATTTAGAAAGAAATTTGGTAAAATCAACGGGATTTAGAAAGAATTGCAGTTGCCATTAACACACACACACACACATTCCCGGTTTTATGATCGTCAAAACGGCTTCGAATCTGGCAGCAAATTGGATTATAAAAGCGCTACCAAATTAAGCAAACAGYATCAGAAGMAATCAAGTCTTCCATTATCATAGATATCACTGCCAACAAATCGATAGAAATGTTCAAATACGTGAGTTGACCAAACTTCAGTGAACTTCAGTGCTTGAATTTCGCCTTTCACGGTGCTGATAATTTACTAAACATCTTCCTTTTGTTTTAGGTGCTACTCGTTGCTTTCATCGCTTATGCCTCGGCCGCTGCTGTCAGCAGTTCCGATGATGCTCATGCCGAAGTCAGTCTACAGAAGTCCGAAGTTCGCGTCAATGGCTTTGACACCGAATTGGAGACCAGCAACAGCATTCACGTCGTGCAACACGGTGATGAAAAGGGCAACATCAACGGCGAATACGGTTGGATATCACCCGAAGGCGAACACGTCATTATAAACTACGTTGCCGACGAGAGCGGTTACCACCCACAGAGCGAGCTCTTGCCCGTCGCACCCCCAGTACCAGAGGCCATCGTCAAGGCACTCGAGTACATCGCATCTCACCCCTCAAAGGCTGTCTCTTATACACATCTAGATGTGTATAAGAGACAGGCATTCACGTCGTGCAACACGGTGATGAAAAGGGCAACATCAACGGCGAATACGGTTGGATATCACCCGAAGGCGAACACGTCATTATAAACTACGTTGCCGACGAGAGCGGTTACCACCCACAGAGCGAGCTCTTGCCCGTCGCACCCCCAGTACCAGAGGCCATCGTCAAGGCACTCGAGTACATCGCATCTCACCCCTCAAAGGAAAGCACGAACTAAGCGAATTAGAATGGACAAATGTGATACGTAACGGTTTTGGAACGATGATATTGTTTTTGAACTGCAACTGGAACTTATAGCTGGAAATTATGGTTCTCATTATGCTATATGAATAGTGGGAAACGTGGTTTCGACGACACTCTTGATGTTGGTCGAGCTTTTGCTCTTACATATTGCCGACTTTTTCATTTTATATTTTAAATTTTTTATTTTGTAAATATGTGTGTGTTAAATGCAAATAAAATACTCCAGCAAACTGGTAAACGAAGCTTTTACTCTTTATAACATAGCCTTGGACGCATTGGAACGGATAACACAATATCGGTTATTTTACCGGTTAGTATTGCAGCTATCATGGGCAACTAGCAAAAGCAAGGCTATTGATGATATTGCGAATATAAAACTTTATAGTTTTCTAAAGCTAGCTATAAATAAATTTTTTAAAGTTGTGCTCAATGACGTCTAGTACAGCAATTACTAGCGATTCTGTTAGTAAATAGCCAGAGCTAGGTTGCTCTGTTTACTTAATTAAGCAGCAATCAATTTAATAATTAGMTATAATTAAAGTTTCGCTGTTGCTGTTGTTTATAAGCATAACACTCAGATCTGATCGTCAAGGGCTGGCAGTGCGGCTAATAGCTTTTATTAGAATATTTCTAGCTGTCAATAACAGTAATCGCCTACAAACTAGTAATTTAGCATATTTGAGTGACAGGTTTCATTTGGTTAAATATGTATATATAAATATATCAATAACTGTAACTATGACTAAAGACTATAACAATAATCTTTAGTCATATTATAAATGAAAATATGGACTTTCTCAAAGCATTAGCAGTCATATTATCAGGGCTTCTCTGTCTTATGTCGGTATGTAGCCGGTTTATCGCACCGTTATAATTACCGTAGACTAATCATAAGTGTCGCTCTACACACTGCCACAGCAATATGAGCATATCCGACAAGCAATTCTCTAATTGACATTAAATACAAAAATTTAAAATAKAAATATTAAAAAGACATGTTTCGAGCCATTGAATCATAGCGTGTCGCGCTAACAACAACGGGGCAATGAGATGCACGCTAAGCAGGGTATATTAAGTTTGCCACGAAGTTTGTAACAACCACTAACAAACATCGGAGACTGACGACCTGAGCCGGTTTAGTCATGTCATCTCTCTGATTATACATGCGCGCAGTAGTCGCTCAGTTTTTGAGATATCATTCTGAAAAATAAAAAATTTTTTTTAATCTAACATAAGCTGCTCACGTGTCGGAACCGTTGTAGCGGACCACTATAGCATATAGCTGCCATACAAACTGAACGATCGGACTCTGATGCTTGTATGAAAAACTTTTTAATTTGAAGAGATATCTTCAAGAAATTTGGTATGGTCTATTATCCAAGACAACTATGCATTCTCTGGAGAAATTGCTTAGATCGGACTACTATAGCATATAGTTGCCCTACAAACTGAACGAGGGGATTAAAGATCTTGCATGGAAAACTTTTTCAATTGACGACATATCTCCAGGAAATTCGGTATGGCTTATTGCCCAAGCCAACRATACATCTCTGTAAATTTTTTTCAGATCGGATCACTATAGCATRTAGCTGCCATACAAACTGACGATCAATTTTTTTTTCGAATGGAAAACTCTTTTATTCCTAAAGATATCTTTACAAAATTTAGCACGGGTTATTGTCTAATAATATACTATAATCTTCGAACATATTGTTCAGATTGTAYCACCATAGCATATAGCRGCCATACAAACTGAACCATCAAATTCAAAACAAAAATCTGTTTACACGCTTTWATGMTATAAGAAATGCACATGTATAGCGTATTGCAGCTTCGGCGTAGTTAAAGTTTTGTTGTAATTTTAGTAATTTAATAACTCGGTATATTCTAAAAAGCTTTGCAATCGCAGCGCTAGCATTACAGTGTGTGTGTGTGTAAAGCTTGTAGGTAAGCATGTAAGTGAGAAAGTATGTGCTCATACTTTGAACATATCAGCATTAATCAGCTACAACGACTATTTGTTTATATTTTTTACAAACTTGTACGAAAAAATTCCAGCATCAAGCCATAATAACATACATGTATACATATCATGTAGTAGATCGTTTGCCATATTTGTCGCTGCATGAAACCGCAAACTTTATACGTTGTATCTGTGTTTGTGCGCATGTGTTCGCAGGTAGTTGTATATACGAAAGCTAYATAACTACCGTTTTTCATCACTTCGCTTAATTCACTTTCTGTCGCGAAAATCAAATTTGTTGTTTTTGCAGATAATTTATCTGGCAATGATCTTGAATCGCATCAAATTAATTAACGAAAGTGAGTCGAGCTGGTTAGCCGCGATATTATTATATACTCATATACATATGTATATATATGTATGTGGCACAGCRTACCAATTTGTTGTTGTTCACTTTAAACTAAATTATAGCCTTTGCATTTCATTCAGTTATGCCTCTCGATTTAGGTGAAGCTAAATGGCAGCGGATTAATAGCATGATTTTAGTAGTTTGACAGTTTTTATAACATTTTTTTTCTATAAAACCGAATATAATTTATTTTAGCTAAACAATGTTGTAAGATATTAAGAAAATCAAAAAAAAAAAATTAGTTTATAATCGTTGGTGGAAAATTATTTTAGTTTCATAGTCATAATTTTAATTGCAGCATGTTTAGAAAATCTGAGTTTTCAAGCGTTATCAAATTTTTTTTATTTATGGCCCCTAAACTGACAAACGCAAAGGTTTTCGACATTTTTTATATTTYATTCTTAATATATCTCTGCATTTGTCGCAGTTCGGCTCAGCATCCATCAGAGTAGTTAGTTATAATTTCATCAGTATTCGGCTCCGACATATTTATAACGCATTAGAAAAGTTATCTTTGTTTACGCTTTTAATTATAAATATTATTATATAATTATATATGAAGTGGCGCTTGCCAATTAGCAGCCGAAAATCCGCTGACATAGCAACAGTACCACACACACATATGTACATACAAACGTACTTTTTTATACGTTCGTAGGGGATTCGTGGTATAACCACTTTCCTAATAACTAAATATGTTCGTTTTAATCTGTTGCAGCAAAATTTTAATGATTTTCCGCCRCGCTCCCACACGCAGATTTTGGAGTTTTGTGTTGAAAATGGCAGACAGTGGCGTATATGCAAACGAAACCATTGTACACTTTGCATGCAATTAGGGTTTGGAAAATATAATTATTCCTTAAAAAGGAACTTCGAAAACTATTTTCGAAAATTTTTCTTTTCCAGAAAATCTCTTCAAACAAATGAATACGAASGAATATAATGAACAAGCACTTTTTCGAGGTATTTGGCCTCTAATCGATGTATTCGGTAGTCGAAAAAGTCTTTACGTGTTTCTAATCAATCTTCAGCTTTTTTTTCATATTTATAATATTAAATAAATAAACAAATATGTACCATTTTGGTCGACCACTTTTTGGCATWTTTCTGCTAGAGACATTCTTCCATCAGTGCAAAACTTTCATCAGTATAAAACGAAATTTCGAAATTTCCAGAACGGAAGCGAGCGAACCATTGTTGTGCTAMACGAACTGATAGAGCAGCCATCGTCTCTGCAAACTTCACAAATTTCRTTGGTGGCTAGCCTGTCATTTTTCCCTTTTGATACGAAATTTCAAAATTAAGCGTATATCTTTATTATTTTCACTCGTTTTTCAACAGCTGTAAACTTGTTTCAACTTCTCCGAATTTTTTTTTTTCTGGTTAAATGAAGCTTAAAATCTCATCTTTCCAACGCTATATGGTATGACACAATGTGATTGGTAGCACCAAAATACGAAAAGACTTTTTCGACTACCTAACATATCAGCACATAAAGCCAGAAAAATGTGATAAAAAATATTTGAAGTTTAGAAACCAAGAATCATCAAATCGTGTCACGAAAATTCAAGTTCTTTAGCTGCTGTGATTTTATTTTTACTACCCATGAACATCACATACTTTTTCGGCGTAGCTGTGCTCACTACCAAATAGTTATTATTGCAGCGAACTCACTTTTTGGCCGCATACTCTCTTCGCAGACAATTTATGCAGCTGACTGCTTAATAAGAAACAAATTTAGACATTTATTTCTGTCAACATTCGTGCTAACAGCAGTTTGTCACAGGTTTGGTTATGCTGTTGTCGTTTTTTTTATTTTTTATTTTTTTTTTAATTTTGCTTTCTTATTGTTCCAGCGTTCTTCAGCTTTTCTATTGTATGCGAGTTCATTGTTGTTTTTATGGCAACTACAATTTATATAAGAATCAAGCAGATACTTGTGGCAGATTATAATCAAAAATATTTAGAAAAAATCAAGAAATAGAAAAAGAAAATTAATTTTATGCGAAAAATTTTTCTCACTCTTAATTTTCAATAATTGGYGATATTTTCGAAAACCAAAATAGTTTTGACTATATAAAGCTGTCAAAGCCAATACTTGTCTTCAAATTATTTAGTAGTCTAAATAATATCGCGTACTTGAGCAACCGCACCTTAAATGATTTATTAATTGCCTAACTGAATCAGCTCTTTAAGCTCGTTAAGGTATTTTCTTCGCTGCAAGCAACCTACCTTCAGGTCTTAGTCCGATCTGCGGCACATTTCCGAATATCCAATATACAAAAGGACCCGGGATTCTTTTCAGTAAATGCCAGCCAGTCTTGTACTGCACATAGGACCAATAAGCGTAAACGCCAACAATGATCAGGGGAAACAGCAACAACGTCAACATAYTCGTGCCGTTTTGCAGCAAATCGGCGTAAATGAGTTGTTTTAGTACCGAAGCACTTTTTTCAGAAAGTCCAATAAACACAAATTCTGTACTGTCGCCGCAGCGCTTAGCTTTTAAGCACCGTTTTCGCCGTTACAAAACSTCTCAGAACCGACTTATGTTGCGTGCACCGCAAAACTGTTGCGCTAGTCGAGTTGAAATTAATAAAAATATCATTCGATTTCCATTGAACTTTTCCTGTTCAATTGCCATTTTCTGCTATTTAATAACGCTCTTTCTTACTAGTACAAGTCAAATGCATGTTGTTGTAATTGTGTGTAAGTAATTCTCAATCTGCTTTATTGAGTACTGAAGTACTAAGCTCCTCCATGTTGATAATTATACACTATTATCTCATTAGACTTGTAGGTCTCACCGATTAGAAGCTGTGTTGCTCCGTTGGACATAATCACGCACGCACACTAACACACCTAAGTGGTTAGCAATTAAAAATAAACACGCAAATCAACATTTTTTTTATCAAGCAGCGCTATTAATTGTGTGTTTGAAGTGATTAAAATGGCTACTGAGGTCTCCATAAGCACTGTGAAAGTGTTAAAAAAGATGACCTAAAGTTGGCGGGTACTTCAATACGTTCTATAAATGATATCGTCAATTTCGTTAAAACCCGATTGTCAGAGATGGTTAGGGAGGAATTACCAGTGTCTGGTTAAAAAGCTGGCACTTAAAACAAACTAGAAAACACCCTTCTCAACTACAAAGACTCCTAATAAGAACTTTGTTGGTTCAGTTTGTATGGCAGCTATATGCTATAGTTATCCGATCCGAAAAATTTCCTCATAGATTGCACTATTTCCTTAGTAAATAATCTGTGCCAAATTTTGTGAGAATATCTCGCCAAATGAAGAAGCTTTCCATACAAGCACTGAGTTCCGATTGTTCAGTTTGTATGACCGCTATATGTCATAGTGCACCGAACAAGACTTAATCGACTCAGCTCGTCATGTTGATAATTTATATATATTTTGTTTAGGGTCTCCGATGCTTTCTTCTTACAAACTTCGTGCCAAACTTAATACACCCGGTTTGTGGTATAGCTATGTATATATATTTTAGTTCCTCATTGATCATTGGTACAAGGCTATACAGCTGCTAATCCATTTTAATGATGGTAATAGCAATTTTAGTCGAAATTAAATCTAAACTTCCGCTTCACACACACATGCAATACAATACAAACACACACACTTGCACACAAGCATCTTTGGAATCGCTGGAGCAACGCAATATTTGCAATGTAAATTCCTTGAATGGCGAACCGAAATTGATACTCAAACATTTATGCGCTGATAGATTGATTGATGATGTAATTGGAGCTAAGCTGGCTTGTATAGAACGAAATAGCATTGTAAATCATATGCAATATACTATATAGGCATAAATGTATGTATGTGCACTTGTATGTAGTATGTACATCAAAATGGCACTATTTTCATGAAATTCATGTTATTGATTTGATTAAATATTTAGCAGCATTCTTTTCGGGCCATTAATAATTGACGCCTGCCGAAGTAACGGCACAGACACCGACATACAACTGTGTCAGCAGCGATTGACCGCACATAAAACGTATACGAGCTATATACTCACTAATACATGCTCATAAATAAACACCAAAATGAGGTAATTTGCAGCGGAAGTGCATGCACGTCGTCAGAAAAAAGTATTTCCATTACAACTGACAAYTACACTACAACTACAACTACAAATGCAAACGTGCTATTCATATTAACCATTAAATAATTGAGCAAGTGCAATTAGGAAGGTTAAATATGTCGATGTGTGTGTGTTTGGATGAGAAAAATGCATTTTCAACAAACAAAGCATACTTTTAGGCCTACTGTAAAGCCTACTCAGTTGTGTGCGTGCGCTTTGGAGAGCGCGTACTTTCATTATTAATGATTGCAGACCGCAGCAATGTGAGTTGTTGATGCAGGCGGTACAGGCTCATGTGGTGATAAAGTAATTAAGCACATTAATCTTTCAAATATTAATTACTTTGTCAAATTATTTGCAATTGCATACGCTTTCACGTACATAGTGAGAGGAAAAATATTTCTTCTAATTTAAGTTAGGTTTCACCAGCCTCCTGTCATGCCATACAAAGACCTACAGATCTTTAGTATTGACAGATGGAGGTTTTGTTTAATTTGGAGCGAAGTATTCGACCTGTACGATGCGTACTTTATTAGCGGCTTGATTTCTAAGTTTGATGCTTCGTCTCGTCCTTTAGACTGCGAGGGTCTTAGATGTTTAAATGAGTTCTAAATAGTGCTGGACAGTCGCATAACAGCTATTCTAGATTTTCTCCCAAGCATAGTATTTCTCTACACTTTCTGCATGTAACGTCGTGACTTATGCCCATCCAGCTCGCATCTGATGTCAGTAGGCTGTGACCTGTTCATATAGATGTTGTAAGTTTTACAAGTGAGCCATATACTCCTTCCCCATCTATCTTCGTATAGTGTGATATGGAACCTAACCTTCACTCCCAAATAGAGCACGTGAGTATCTACTTTGTCCACCTGCCCCTGCTTATTGAGCTATGTACGAAGGTCCTTGTAGTTGTTCACTTAACGCCGCCAATCTTGCAGCTAATTTGGCTGCAGCGCTTTACCCTGCAATGTCGATTGATGGTAGTTTGAGTAGCATTTCAGGCGCGGCCGTGGTCCTCAGCGCGTTTGTTATGTAGATAAGAGCGAGTCGTTGTATCCTTCCAATGATTTTCTCTATGAAATTTTGACTAGTGAAATGTAACAGCAATACACGAGGCCAGCATCGTTTTATATGCATATATATGTAAGGCATACTGGCATTTTTCACTCTCTCCTCCAAGTTGAGTTTCTGTGTCTCCTACTTTCTTTTCGACATTCACCTCTATGTTGGCTGATATGGCTCATTGTATRATCCAAGAGCTCTCTCCGTTGTCCATCACGTTACTGGCTTTGTCTAGAAACTTCTTCGTCAGTAGTATAGCTATTTCTTTTACTATGATATAATTTGTACGTAAAATCAACAAATTATATTTTTGAACTACTAGCTGTTTGGTTGATTAGGGTGCTGTGGCAAATGAAGCGCAATTTGCTATGGATCCGAAAGTCATTGCAATTTAGCCAATCAATGRCATTAGAAAACTCATGCAGAAAGTAAATGATTCATAATCCATAGAATGTTTCAAACGTCAAACTCTACTTGGACTGTTTCAACTGGCTATGTCACTCTCTCAAGATCCTGAAAAACTAACATTTCCAAATACCTTTACCTAAAGTCGTGGATTATGTAGTACTAATGTTATTCGAGTTGCTTTAATGTTTATTCGTTGCTTTTCAGTAGTTTTCCACAGACCCTATCAATGTTCATCACTAGCGCAGAATAAGAGAACATATTCACTCATACCTTCCAGTGCATTTTTATCCCCGAGGGTTTCCTGCTTATCCACATTGCCAACACTCAGGCAACTTCGATAGCGATCGCCTATTGGAAGCTATTCCTCCACCTTAACCTTCAAACCTAAGGCCCACAAATACCCCCAAAAATGTAATCTCCGCTAAGTTATGTAGAGCTCAACGAAAAATTTCCTTCTAAAAAAAATTCTTAAAATAAAAAAACAAGTTTTTGTTAATTACTCAAATGCTATGGAAATTATGCCAATTTACACGAAATTATTAAAATATAATTCGACGGCATAAACATTAAGAGGCARTTAATATTATTGATTATCCAAAATTGAATTCAGATTGTAAATTCGTTTTTAAAATGTGTATAAATAACCGAATATATTTTTTCCGCACAAAATCTGCCTTACAAAACTTGTTTCGTGSCATTTTTTGAGTTTGACAGCGAAGATTTTCTGCCGTTACGGGTTTGGCGACACTTTGAGGCTACCATGAATTGCTTTGCACATTTTTTGTAGAGYAGAGCATTATTCACACCAAGCCGTTACGCGTAGATGTAGCTTGTGTGTAGCGTAATGTGTCCTTGGTCCCGCAGAGGTTCAAGCAACTGCCAGTAAAAWTGCATAGATCACATCAGCCCTCGCTTGAATGAAGAGCGAACGCTTTCTAAATGCATTCACATGCTAAAAACGAAATCAAACTCGCTTATTTACAAAAATTAGAGTTGACAAAAACAAAAAACCGTTGAAATTAGCGAGCAAAGAAGCAGGGTGCTAAATGACAAACGACTCTGCATGTGCACCATCTGAACTGATTAGCGTGTATGTTAATTGATTTTTAATGAGAATTTTACATTTAATTGGTTGTAAAAGCGATTAATTTTCCATAAAAGTCGCGCTTGGCTTTCGAAAATCGCGCGCACTTTCACTTTCGCACGAAAGCTGTGCAGCGGCGAAAATCGCTGAAATCGAAGTGAAATTCGAAAGCAATAAATCGCTATTTCGCAGTGCAATGAGCGCACACACAGCTGCTTACCCAATCACAAAGGCATCTAAATGTGAAACAATGTCTAAACTGAAGAGAAACAAATTCAAGAAAAAATACGATTTTTGTTTTGGAATTATTAATTCATTTTTAATACAGCAATTGACGCAGTTCGCATGCAACTTGTTTTAAAATTAATGCGACTTTCGGTAGACCGTGCAAGATTGTCAACGAGCAGCATTCATGTTCTTTCGACTGCGCTTCTTGCTGGCTAGCTGGAGCGGCTAAAGAAATAGTCAACAACAGCCTGGCAAAAAATTACAAGATTCACTAACTGCAAATGAATTGAAATTAATTATACGCCGAACTCCAAGCGAAACGAGAAATTGAGGTGTTTTGAGTTTTGCTACAAAATTAGCACTTGAACGACAGCTTCGATTGGTTTTCTGCCAAAAGTGCTTAACCCTTGTCTATTAATGCATACTTAGGCATTGAGATATGAAGAAKAGGTATAATGAAATATGAAAATATACACAAATCTGATTATATTCAACAAACGTTTTGTTTGCAATGTAGGTATGACCCGAAATATGCGCATCAACCCTCAGAAAATGTGTGAAGGTGTCGGTGCGTCCACATAAAGACTATAACAACTCCTGTCAGAAAAATAYTTTTTAGAGCCAAATAAATTTCGACTACCGTTACGTTCGTCCCACTTCTGACATTGCGGGGTTCTCGACCTCAMCCTGTTGTCAAGGTGGTAAGGTGAAGTACATCCTCATACTCGATAGACAGTTATCATAGAAACCCTATGTTAAAGAGAAGGTGGAAAAAGCACTGGTTATCTTATAATGTTGTAAAGAAGCCAATGGAAACAGTACGATCTCTGGCCAAGCAATGAGCTTTGGCTTCACGAAGCCGTATTTGCACTGCTAGCCATACTAGCTAAACAGCTAGAATGTATTCACTTAATGCTATTGCTATATGTAGGACAGCTTCAGTGACGGAAGAGAGGCCCAATGAGTTGTTTCATGGATTGATCGAAATTGAAGGTGAAGGTTGGTAAGAAAATATTTTGTCGAGTGCTCCCAATCAGACTCGTAGACCACTTTAGTGTCTTTCTAACAGGAGTGACAACCATAAAGGTAGGAGCGGATGTACTACTCCGAAGTGCGGTCTCTTTTAGGGGGGTATGTATGCACTCAGATAATAGAGCTGCTAAAAAAGTCTTGAGCCGGCTAACAGTGAGCTTAGAGCTAGTCAAGGAGTGCATGACCTCACTAGCTCATAAAGCTACTTCCTTTTTAAACTAGTATGGGTGCCTAGTCACAGCGGTATCGTCGGAAATAATAGAGAGGATGAGCTTGCAAGAAAAGGTAGACATACCCAACTTCCACCAGGATGGGAACGAGCAGCGGCTCACCTGTCTTCGGGAACTCGGCCGCTGGATCTGTGCGATTCAGACAAGCTCATCCAACTTTGGTCAGCAACCAGTACTTGTGTGGTTGCGAAAGTTTTCTGAGCCAGAGTGGAACGGAAGAGGTCCATRGAACTGCTAGCTCTTTGCAAGTTTCACATTGCAGCAATCGGCACTGTTCCATATGCGCTAAAAGATAGGTTGGGACCATTCAGACACTTTCTCCTGAACTGTCCAGTCAGGTTACGGTTGTTATACTTTTTACGAATCCGCTGGATTGGCTGCAATTGATATTAGCTTGCTCAATAAATTTGTTGCAGGTGCTAGATTCTAGCCGTTTTGTTGATATGCGACGGTATTTTTGATCCGTAACCAGGAGCTCTGGACAATAAACAAGCGTCTCTAGCAGTCCAAAAAGAATTTTTACTCGATGCACCAGAAATCAGCCCATTTACCTAACCTAACGTAATGTGCGTTAATCTAATACGCGTTAACCAATCAAACCGGTTGGTACATGCTACCCACCTTGCTCTTCTAAGTATTAATAACCGCGCCTAAACTGCATTATCTGTCATCAATGAAACGAGATGACATTTTTTGTTTTATAAAAAATATTCTGTAATACTGGTAAGGGCGCTCGAATACGAGATCCAATTTGTGCACTCGAATGCACTCATAAACCAATCATTTCCAGATTTATTTCAATTTTAATTAATATTTTCCGCGTTACCTACCTGAAACACCTTCTTCTTGCACTTCAAAATTGCGATTTTTATGACAACAACAATAACTGGTTCGTATTGTAACTTTTTTGCTTCTGAAAGTGGAAAAATCTATACTCTTGTATAGTGTATTAAGTCGGATCCACACACACACACACACATATATATGCGTATACATGTGCACACATTTGCACTAGAAGCCGTGCTGTCGTCTCTAATTCGCGGTATAAAAGCAAATGCAGCATTGTTTGAAGGCTTTAGTAGATACATCAAACAAACGCCGAGAGCAATAACAACATCAAACACATCAGAAAGCCAACGAGCGAACACACAGCAACACACAGCAACGCACAATGCAGGGATATACGAGATTGGTGATTATTACAGCACGAACTTTAATTTAATGGGTTTCAGTTAGGCAGCACCGTTGCAAAATTTCGATTTACAGTTAACTTTGGCGCTGCCGCTGTTGATGCTAGCGGGTGCAGTCACGTGTGCTGGACCTAAATCCAGTMAGACGGCGAACGTCGCCAAAGGCAGCGACGAGAATGACGGTTCCTATGTGGCGGATTTAAGTGGAAGTTATGTGGCTGACAGTTCGGGACAGTATGTGGAAGACAATGCAGGTGCTTATCATCCAAACAGCGCGGAGGGGAAGTGGGTGCCCGATAGCCTGGGTGTTTATCATGACGACCTCATGTGGCGCTACGTACCGGATGCTAGCGGTGCCTGGGCGCCCGACAATAGTGGCAGTTATGATCCGGCGCTGGGTGAGTGATAGCAAACGGCCAAAGTTTCCGTTTAAAGTGGCTATGTAGTAGTGTCAGTAATATTRGCATCGCGTGTMTACATGTATATGTGTGTGTGGTTGCTTGATAGCAACTGTAAATTTGTATTTGTCGAGTCCTGAAGTGTAAATTGCTGAAACTTTGTGGTGAGCTTCTACTTTATTTATTTTAGAGATGAAAGGGGTCTATCATGCGGACGGGTCCGGCGTTTACAAGGTAGATAATAGCGGGGCGTATTCGAAGGAATATGAGAAAATCGCTGGCCATTAAAAATAAGTCGAATTGGTCTGCCTTTCTTGGGGAAGTCTTCAAACACCAATGATGATCCACAACTGCCTTTAGAAAATATTCAAATGTTGCATGTAAAATCTAACATTAATAAAATTTTGTATATACATATAAGTATGTGTGCATATCCACCTACACGAATTCAAACAAACGACAAATTATTTATTTCTAAACAAAACCAAGGTGTTGTTGTTGTTCTTGTTGTAACGATTATCCAGGCCATGTTTGGRGTGAAGTTACTTCACGCCTGAAAACAACAATTCCCACAACAGTTACAGCAGCCGGTTCTACGATACCGAAATTGTTTCGGGTATTATCCCACCAAGGRCCGTTGTTTCCAGGGTCTAAACCTKTTTGGACCGGTAAGTAATACAAGGTTTATCCGGAACGTAATAGGACTGATTTTCTTCCGTCGCGACTGTACTTCGGAGCGTGCGCGCATCGACTGGATTCGGTAGAGGACGTTCTTAGCTGACGGTTGCAGATGAATGAAGTGAAAACGATGCTCACTGCCTTTTTGACATCAAAGACATCGTCCAACATTAATTTTTTCCTCCTRGAAAAACCGTCAACGCCAAGTTTTACGTGGAAATCGGGGAAGAGACTCAAACAACGGGTCCATCGGTCCGACAGGACATCGCAGTTGCACATGGAAGTTGCACCACGACGACGCATCGGCTGATACCGAATTTCCTGTGAACAGCTATCTAACCAAGGTCGGCATCCCAACGCTTCTGCAGCCGCTCTACTGCTCAGATGTGGCCCCCGGACTTTTTTGTTTCCTTACCTGAAAAAGCCGATGAAAGACAAGCGACAGAAGGGATCCAAGCAGCATAAGGCTTTCCGGAGAAGGCCTTCCGTGGCGTATTCAATGTTTGGAAATCGCGTTGTCAGCGCTGCATCGACTAGAAAGGAGGAGCTTATTTTGAAAGTTTTAAAGAATTGTAACGATTGGTTCAATAAATTCTTTTAAAACGACTCAGTCCTCTTACTTTCCGGACTCTTCTTGATTGGCGTAGTCACCGCTTACGCGATTATAGCCGAGTTAACAACCGCGCGCCYGTCGTTTCTTCTTTTCGCTACGTGGCACCAATTAGATATTCCAAGTGAAAACAGGTCCTTCTCCACTTTCCGGACAGTCCCCCTAAAACCACGGTGTACTTTCTGCAACCTTGCTTGGCATGAATAAGTAGACATTTTTTAAATTCAGTAATTTTTTATTGGTTTCTTTTATTGATTACATATTAATATTGAATTAAATAAGCAAATGTGCACCAATGTGTGAATACAGGAGAGCAGCAGGAGTTTACTTGGATGGGAAATTGTTTAGCGCGCGCCATTGGAGAGATTGTTCTGTGCACATATTCCATGCGTTTGCTTCGCCAATGAACTGAGTTAGATAGAAAGTGTTGCATTAGGGTGGTGTGTGCAAGTGTTTAACGGTAAATGACTTCAATTCAAGTAGTTCATGCTGCCAGATGGTGCCTCGGGTTTTTTCGCCGGATTTGTGCGATGACTGGCGCCATACTGTAGCACGTCTGCATTGTGAGSGTGTATTGGTGAGTCGTGAAGGATGTGCGAAACCGAAAAATAAATAAAAGCAAAAAAAGTTAAATTAGACTTAAATACATTGCACAGCGTMAGTTAGTACAGAAGAGGCAACACAATTTGCATTTCAGCTTTACTAGCTTTGCTAGTTTAGCGTTAAGGGATTTGCCAATGCATTACACGGAACTGTTTTTTAAACCACAAAGTTTGTATTCATTTAAATAAAGTTCATCTAAGACTTTTTGAAAAATCACACGCAAATGTGAGTGGTGAGTGTGTAAGAAACAGGCGAGATAAGAGCGCGCGCAAAGGAAATGAAAATGAACGTAATCACCGCACGGCTAGGTAAACAATTAAAAACTTTCTACCATCAGCATAACAAAATTAAAATGAAGCCGCTTAATTAAATGAAACTGTGTGACGTGCTGCTGTCAAGCYATCCCTCAGGTTGTCTCCATGCACGCGCTACAACCTGTCTAGTCGTCTCGAAGGCTCTTGTCAAGCCATTAAATGAAGCTGGTGCACACAATTGACGAACGCTTGACCGTTAGGCGAACAAGTTGTTAGTATGGCAAAAAGTTGATTTTGATGAAAGCTTGTTGTGCTGCCCCTCCGCGGCAGCAGCAGTGACTGCCAAACCTATTCTCTGTCAAAACTTTGAGTGAATGCCTTCAACCACGTGCTGGTGAGGGAGCTCGTGCTTGCAGCCGCCRTAGTAACATTGGCAACTCCTCTCTCGCTCTCACCACCATTACTTTCGACGACGGCAGCGCCGCCAACTGCATCTGTGGACGTTGTGGCCTTGCCTGTTAACTTACCCATGGGTGCGTGATGAAGACGTGAACCTTTCGTCTTGAAGGGCTTCCGACGCAGATCCAAGCTGGATGATTCGCGCGTATCGATTTGCATAGAATCATCGTTGTCGCTGATTTGTGTCTTCAAAACTTTCTTCAAATTAATTATCTGCAAATAAAATAACAAAACGCGGCTACAGTCAGTGAGTGCTGCAAGTTAAATTCGTGTGATTCGCGTGTTTGTATTTGCATAAATGCTTGCATAATTTACATAAACCCAAGACAAATAAAAATATTTATTAATAATTTCGTGAAATAAGAATGTACCTCCTGTTCGATGTGGTCCTTGTTCTTCAGACCGCGCGCCTTCTCCGAGTTGGCGCGTGTTATCTGCATGTCAATGCAATTGGAGATGGCATCACACGACTCCACCCACTGCGATAGGGTTTGGGCGATCTTGGAGGTATAGCCAGGTGGTATGTCACGGCCCTGAGCATAATCGATTTCGAGAAAACGATTGTTTTGGAAAAGTTTGCCGTGTATAATATCTGTGAGGGATAGCAAAAACAAAATTTTAATAATCTGTACTATAATTATATAGTTATTTTATATATCAAGTGACTTGATTGTGGTGGACAGATCTTCTGTATATACAGAGAATGTTATTTAACCTGAAAAGCGAAAAGCGAACTCCTGGGTGTCTCTCAAAAGCAAAAGTTTCAGGGTACAGGGCTGAAGATAAGGTCGAGGTGAGGTGGAAACATCCAGACACTTTCTCTGCTATTATTCAGAACTTAAAGAAATATCACTGCAGTCTTACCTCCAGGATACATACATAAAAACCAACCGGAGTTCTAAGCTGTCTTAGTGAGAGCCCCGTTACGACAGACCTCTTAACTTAACCTACTAAGCGGCTGACTCTTCTAAGCTTCTTCGAACTCTTTACCTAACCTATTAAGCCGCTAACTTTCCTGAGTTTATTCACCAGCGTATCCCTTTTCTTCTTCCTCTTAGTTGTGGCCATGCCTAGACTACTCATGTGATACAATGTCAGCACCACCCCAGTTGWTGAAATKAAYGATGATGCAATACGCCAAGAATAACTTCGAAGTTGCAATAACCGTCGCCGCGCACAACGGAGAAGCTTTCCCTACATTTGCAGCGAAGCGATGAGTGAAAACAAAGGCTGCAATGCTTGAATTTGAGCACACGCCGCAGGCAGTCGATTTGAAACAGGATCATTGCACGCTGTCGCTCAAGAGATTCATCGCTGAATGCATGCTGCGCTGTGTAATATCGATTATGGCGGTGTTGCAGTAGTGCAAGCAGCCAAAMGCTTTTTGATATATRTRTATGTAGGTGCAAGGCGTGCCTCGGATTTTGGAAAACGTTGTAGCAAATTATTGAAATATTAAGTTTTGTGGGAAACATTCTGAAATTTGACAGTTTGCTTGCTTGGCTTCTTAAGTGCGAAGAAATTCAAATTTYCTTTCACATTGAMATTTCGTGGCAAAACCAGATTTCRTATTGCGTTAACAGTTKCTAAAGGCAATACAAAAATGGAAAATGTTATTTAGCAAATAGTCGAAAGTAGGCAATTCAGGATTATTTAGAGCGTGAATTTCGTGCAGGAGAGCTATACTTTTTTGCTGTTTTATTAAACGGAATTTGAACTTAATTTGTAACAGCAAAGCAAAGAGAATTYTTTTACGAGAAGGAAACAAAGTTAATTTTCACATATTTTTGCCAMGCCTAMTATTTACTGGGTGTGTGGAATGTAAGAAAATCATTAAGTATTTTTCCTTTAGCTTTTAACCACTTTAGTGCTCCAACTTTAAGACCAACTTAAGTTCCCCCAAACACCAGCGAAGTAAAGTTTGGGAAAACAGAAAGCGGGAAATGCGGCAAACAGCTGGCGAACAATGACCAGCTTAAGCTCAATTTTAGCGCTTAATATCGGCTTCGAGCAACAAATGACTCAGCGACAACAACAATGTCAGCAACATTGAGTTAAGTCATAAAACGTACAGTGCAACGGCATTGCGAAATAAATGCACAAAAAGAACAATTGGTAGGAAAAGGCGCAGCTGAAGATAGGGCAAGATTTAATCCTCAAAGCATAAATAAATATATTTTTTTTTACCGTTAGCTGTAGCTTTCAGCACACTGTGCGGCGTGGTCTTCGAGCATCAACATGCGACAAGTTGCACCCCTGCCAACTTTGATTCCTGACTTCGCTGTGCGCACGAASAAGTCAAGCGGCTTTAAGTATTACCGTATTAGCAACGACGGCTTAGAGAATTCCGACCGTCAAACGATGCTGCAGGTCCTTAGCGCCGGCCCAATGACTCATTTGCTAAATTTGCTAATGAATTTATGCCGGAATGAGCGGAATAACGGTATTATGTATAACAATTGCATGTTTTTGCGAATTTGCATTGTTTATTAAAGCTCTTGCCGTTTCGGCACTACTTCGTTATTTACATAAAAAGCAAATAATTCAGATCTGAAATATGTGCAAGCGCTGGCCTTCGAAAGTGAAATAAATATGTAGTGTATAGAGTAAAACGTTGGAGTAATGCCGCGCTGCTTCAAGTGGGGCGAGAGGCAGTTTAATAACTCGAAAGTGAATGTGTGTGTGTGTGTGACACAATTTGCGTGACATCGTTGAGCTGTAAGCCAACTTCCGACGCTTATAGAGTTATTGTCACAAAGTTAATAGCCACCAAATGCAAACATACATACATACATATGTACTTCATACGGTATATGAATAGCCGGTAAGCAATGAAATTTCAAATATTACAATTAAAAAACAAAATTATTGTTCTAAGGCCAGGTTCTATGAAGAAAGGATTTTTTTCGCAAAAGGAATTGGGGATTTCGGTATCTGGGAGCTTGAATTGTCGTGACAATTTTTGGTCATTAGGTGGCACATCTTCAATACACTATTCGTGCTAAGTTTTATTTCGATGCACTCATTAGTGCTTGATTTGAAAACTGGAAATAGAAAATCAGATGGAATTTAAATGTTTATTATATGGAAAGTAGACGAAATTTCATCCATTTTCGAACTAATAAAATATCAAAAAAATGTTTTGTGCCGAATTTGATTGAAATTGGGCGGACAGGTCCCGAGACATGGGTTTTCAACTAAATGTGCGCACTGCCACACCCATTTCGCAATTGTGATATGAAGTCTATAAAGCTTGTTTGTATCATCACGGGAGCAAACGTCAGACACTTTGACGCTTTTATTTATAGAATTAACGCACTTTAAGGAGTTTTCATCATAACCGTTATATGGGAAATGATTGTAAATTGCGCTCTAAAACACATGGTTTCAATGACCGAGAAATTTGACAATCAGCTGTGACTGAATTCGTTTCTAGAACGACATGCGGCAAACGAAACTGAAGCGACTGAAGTCACTGTGGCTGGATGACAAACACACACACACACTCAAACCAAACATAACCACCTTTCACAGGAAATCGACGTGGGAAGGCAGTAAGAAATTTCAATTTTCGAAATTACTTGCAGATTTCCTTAAACAACACACCACAAGCGTTAATTTTCGGGTAGGACGAGCCAAATGAGGCGATTGAAAAGTAATTGAGAAAAACTGTAAACGAAATATTTGGTTGTGCGAAGAAAAAATTTGTTCAAAAGTGTTATTTGCACTTAATACACGAAACTTTCTGCGTGCACTGCAGCAAGGAAGTTTTAAGTGTCCGACCGAAGGGAAAAGTGCCAAGCGACAGCACGAAAGCAGCAGGCGAAGAAAAGCGTAGAAAAACTGCTTAATGTTAAGAGCGCGTGAATGCCTCATTGAGCAAAGCTGTAAAGCAAACTGTGTAAAATGGCAAATTACTCAAAAATGCGCATTTAAAAATTATCAAAACGGATGCAATGAAAACGCGATTTTTCTGCACTTTGTTGTCAACATGATTGACTGATTTTTAATTAAAAGTGCAGCGCGGAAAAATGTGTGCAAAACGCGCTGAATGCAAGCAACTTAACGCTCAATTAACTATTCATTTGAAAGAGCGAACTGTTTCACAGCTGCCAGGTTTGCGAAGCATAATGCAGCTGCCCAGCGTTAAATTTCATTTAGCGTTTTGCTTGCGGAAATGTGACTAATTCGTGGAAAGGGTTCAAGTAGAAACGGAAATTTATGAGCGATTGTGTGAGACTCGTGTGTTTTTTGTAGGAAATTTCGCAGTTTTGTGGACTAACGTTGCTTCGAGAGGCCTCAACTTGGTTAAAGTTAAAATTTCAGCTTTCTGTGAACGCGTGTTTGCGCTTGATGAGAGCACGCCGTCATGGACTTAAGTCGGAATTTCAACTTGAAAATGGAATATATCGGAAATCGTTTTAGAAGCGGTCTATATGTATGCATACTTTTTTACACATATAGCCACTTCATTAAAGTGCTCTACTCGCAGCATTTATCTGTCATCTTTTGATGCATGCTCAGAGCTAACCGAACTGTTTGCGAGAAAAGTGAAAGTGACAGCTTTGCACTGAGGTAATTTGCCATAAAAGCTGTAAAAAATGCTGACTGTTGTTGTTGTATAGAAATAGACGGATTTCTTGCATACATTTGTGAATGTGGGTAAGCTTAATCTACATAAATGTGCAATAATACCCAGCAGGACCTTTTCGAAAGTACAATCTGTTCTCTGCTTTAAAATAGGCCTCAGTGTTGGCGATTAACACTCCATTCGGCGAAAATCATGTGAATTGAATTCTAGTAGAGCTATCTATGTTTCAGGCCGGGAACTTTACAAGGTGATTGATAGCACTGGAGACATACGGGGACATACGACTGCAACGACATTTATTGACAGAATACGGAAAGACTTTTTCGACTGATCTGTTATGTAGGCATTATTAAATTTGATCAGAAATTTTTATAATTCATTGTTAAGCAATTCCTACAGATACTTAAGCCAAACGCCAGTGGAACTCGCTGCAGGATACAAAGGCGTACATATGTATACGCAATTGCGCATGCATATGACTTATAATCAATCAAACTTGACGTACTTTTATATAAAACCGCACAACAACTTTGTTGTAGACGGAAGTAGACACACATCTTCAAAAAAATATGCATCACAATAATTTGCGCCCACATATACATATAGCATATACACACATATGTGTATGTAAACATATTTTGTATATTAACGCATTTAAAAATTCAGACTCTTTACATAACTTTAGGGGCAAAAGCAGCTAGTGCGCAATGACAGCTAATGTGCTTCCTGTCAACACAAACAGCACGAAGTACGAAGTAATCAGCACGAGCAAATGTGTGGGCAAATGCGTTCATTCACACACACACACACGCGTACTCTATTATGTTGCGTCCGTGTATTTCCACTTTAACGGATGCCTAATGCGCACGTGTGAAAATCATATGCGCATGCATTACTATGCAAAAACAACAACAACATAAACGGGCATATCAATGACGCTCCGTTAGTTGGTTGCAAGCGAATTGAGCTGCACAAACGACAACGACAAATACTTGTTGATATTGTTGAGGAGAGAAAGCGGCGGATGGAGAGGGGGTAAGCGCAGGTGCAGGTGATCAACAGTATTGTGTAATGTGTTGGCTTGTACTAATACACAAATAACGGTTATGTACAAGTGGCATTACTCGAAATATATATGTATATGTGCATGATATTGAGCCTATTAACATGCTTACGGGTATAAGTAGGCTTTAATTTTAGACTTGGTCGCACTTAGTAGCAATGTTCAATGGAAGATAATAGTGAAAGATTTTTGATACAAATAGTGTGCTGAAAATGATACCACGTGGCTGGTTTGAAGACAAGAGCTTGCTGAAACTCTGAAACTTTCATGAAAGTATTCTTACCGAAAGCGAAGCAGTTTGTAAGCAAAGGGTGCCAGCGAGAGCACGAGAAGGATATACAATTCGAGAGGCAGAACTCAAAAATGTAACGAAGATATGAGCTTTCATTTTTTGTGAAAGCTTTTTCTCGCTGGTTCATGAGATCGTATAATAAACATATGCAAAAAAGCTTCGCTCCGAAAATTATAACATTTAATTAAAAAAAAATTGACATTTTAAAAGAAAAAGCAAGAAAAACACATAACACATAACACATAACCTCGGTTGCACCGAAGCTATAGCACGTTTCATAAATACAACTTGCTAAACACGAACTGGTTTTCGATTGTTCAGTTTGTACGACAGCTATATGCCTTAATAATCCGTTGCGTTTTCTGGAGTTTGCATCAAATTCCTCGAAGATATCTCGACCAATCAACAAGCTTTCCATACAAGCACTTCACTCGGATCCTTCAGTTTGCATGGCAGCTATATGCTATCGTGGTGCGATATTGGCGGTTCTGACAAATGAGAGAAGAACGTCAGTGAAATTTCAGATCGATATCTTCGAAGTACCTTTATGTTATAATTTCTTTGACGTTTCCTTTCGAATATTACAAACTTCGTCGCAAACTTAATAAGTACACCCGGCTCAAGATATCTCATGAATCGCTCTTTCTATTTCAGTATTTTTAGTTGTGCTAACCAGAATAACTTTCTAGCTGCGCTACAAGGGGTATATAATCCTTTTCGCGCACCAAAGAAATATCTGTTAAGGTAACAAAAAGAAAAGTTGAGTGGAGCGCTGCAAACTCCAAGTAAGAATGTAGTTGTGGTTAGTTTTATGATCAAATGAATGCACAAGTATTTATGCAAATGGCAAGCTCTGCAGTCCGCCTAAAAAGTGGTCGTTGTGGGGCAACAAATCGACTAAGTTCAAAATGCCACATGGAAAAGGATGTGAAAGGAAGCGCAAGCTACTGACAGCGCCAACAGTCGGACCAAAAGGCAATTGCGGTTCGGGCCACAGCAAGTAAGGAAACCGCAAAGTGGCGAGTAGAGCTTAAGCGAAGTGCCGACATTTCGGGCGAGTGAATGGCTTCACAGAAATACGCACTTAAATATTTTTACTATTAGCATTATGAAATGCACTTGTTATTTGCATTTCCACGCGCTTTGCTTTTAGTATTGCCGTTGTCGGTGGAGACTTTGTGAAAATCTTGCCAGTGCTACCAACTAGGTGGCGAGTCAATAATAAGCTTTGCTCGATGTGCAAACTTTAAATGTAAAGTGTTTCTCTTTTCAACACTTAAAAAAAAAAAAACAAAAAATATAAAATATCTGCACTCGAGTTCTGTCAATCCGCTGCTTAAGACACGTTGACTTTCATTTAAAGGCAGACGCAGTGCTGTCAAATAAACAGTTACGCGTATGTATGTTGCCATGGCAGCATCGATTTTTGCTTTTTAATTTCCCTTAAGAGTGACAGTATTTTATATCGCTGATGCCTTTGCGCTTTGTTGTTGGTTGCAGCGATATGCCGCCGCTGTGGTGCATGCCACGGCGCAATTTCAGCGCTCTGCCTCATTATTTCTCTGTTTAGCACGGTCCTACATACATACATATATTCACACATACATATGGACACGTATATTAATCGGTGTATCTAAAGAAACCGAATGTCGGTGCAGTGCTCTGCCGCTCATGCCACGTCGCTACCTTCCCTGGCATGAACGCGAAAAATCACTTTCACGTGTGTGCATGTTTTTTGTGTTGCACACGCGACGTGGCACTCAAGCGCAACCGCAGAAAACATTAAAATATTTTTCACGAAAACACGAGCAACAAAAATTGCAACAATCTGCAAGACATGCAACGCAGAATAAGTTGCCGAATGCTGCAGGAAGTGCAGTGTAAGGAGGCAGAGAGTGGTGCAAGTGCAGCAAAATACAATGAAGTTCGTGATTTTGGCGTCAACATGCGGCAATACATGTGCCCAGGGGGATGCTAGATACTTTTGCCTTAACTTACTTGCATAAGGCTTCTCTTGCGTCGATGCAACGCTGTCAGCGCAATTTCCAAGCGTTGAAGACGCCACGGCAGGCATTCTCCGGAATAGTCTTGAAAGCCGAGGTGCATGTTGCTTGAATCCCCTCTGAACTCTCAAATTGCTTGTCTTTTATCGGCCTTTTCAGGCAAAAAAGTCAAGAAGAGCCACATCTGGGCTGCAGGGCGGCTACGGAAGCGTTGGAGTGCACGCCCTTGGTTACGTAGCTGTTCACAAGAAAGGCGTTGTGAGCCGGGGCCTTGTCGTGGTGCAACTTCCGATCGGCTGCAATGTCTTGTCGGACCGAATTGACCTTTCGTTTGCGTCTCTTGAGAACTTCCACGTAAAACATGGCGTTGACGGTTTGTCCAGGAGGAAAAAATTCATGGTGGATGATGCCTTTGATGGTAAAAAAAGACAATGAGCGCAGTTTTTACTTTGGATCTGCTCATTACTCCGGTCTTCATTAGCGACTGCTTTCCGGCCCTCCAAAACGGCCTGGTGCCACCAAAACACACCAATTCTTGCTAAAGCAACATCTGGGCAGGCCTGTTTGATCATATCAAACGTCTCTGTTGCAGACTTAGCGAGTTTCACACAGCATTTAATCGTGTACCTCTGCTTTAACGAACGCTGCATTTTCGACTTGACCACTCACAGAAACACGTGGCACGAAAATGTTTGTCCTAACTCTTCAGCCGCTCGTTCGTTAGCTAAGAACGCCTTTTGCCGAATCCAGTCGATGCGCGCACGCTCCGAAGTACAGGCGCGGTGGAAGAAAATCAGGTATATGTATCCAGTAAGCTTGTGTGCTTTATGTTCAACGAAGTGTATGAATACTCGTGTTAACACACACATACACACTCACACACACCTGTGAAATAAGTTTTTACGAAAATGTCAACAGCATTGCAATTACCTGCCGCTTCAAGCACTGTCCCTTCACTTTCTTATTCTAATACTTGCTCCTCCCTGCAAAGGCGCTTTCTTTCCCTCCTAAAGTACGTTTTGCTTGTGTTTGTATGTATGTGTATGCGAAATCTCAATGATTTGTTTAAAATCATATTAGAAAACTTTACGAACTCTCGGATGCCAAAGCGAGACTCACAGATTCAAGGATGCTGCCACATGGCTACAAGTTTATTACAAATCTGCCAGTGCTACAGCGCACGTGTGCCAAGTCATAACATAAAGAAATTGCTAGAATACATATTCTTAGAAAAACATACTCAAACACACACATAGAAACACGCACACATACACAGGTGGTATAAAATAAAGCTTTAGCCAGTTGTTACTATTAAAATGTTCGTCTCCTGTGTGGAAGAGCTCACTGAATTCAACTATTCGCAAGAATATATATATACATACGTATTTGTATATGTATATATGTAGATATATACAGCCATGGACATATAAATAGCACGCATCTGAATACCGTATTAATTAAAATTTTTTTAAAACTAAAGTAGCTGAACAATAAACAATTTGTCTCATTCCCTGCACAAAAATACTGTTTATTTTCTATTAAATTTTGTACGCAACAATTTTATTGCGTAGTGTTGATTTGAATTGGACACATAACTAGCGCATTTTTAAGTTCGTAGTTTTCTTTTTAATTTTGTCCGAGATTTTCGCCTGTTTTTAATTTAACTCTGCGAATATATAATAATTCCATCGATATTTCATTAAAATAAGAAGGAGAAAACATTCCACGCAGGAAAAGATCCTGCAAAAATTGCTGAAAAAATACATTGCTCTCCAAAAATGTTATAAAATGCTCTTTATGCAACAAAACAGACCCACCTCGTGTCAATAAAAAGATACCAAGAAAACCAGGGCCACGTAAAACCGATATTACTGTTAACAAAAACATAGAGCGGAGGAGCAATGCGGCTCCTTTTAAGTCAGCCAGAGAAATTATGATCGAAGTTAATGACGAATATGATGTGGACGTGTCCAGAAAGCTTGTAGGAAGACGACTCAACGCATCTCAACTTTTTGAACGAATTACCAGTAAGAAACCACTCCTGTCAAAACGCCATATCAAAATTTGACTGGCATTTGGAAAGGCCCACGGAGACAAACCAGCACAAGTTTGGAAGAACGTGTTTTTGAGTGACAAAACTAAGATAGATAGGAAGGTTCTAGTTRGAAAAACATGTGTGCGTCATCCTCAAGGTCAATCCCTTAAACCTAGGTATTCGAAAAAAAAAACATTAAGCACGGCGGAGGAAGTCTGGGTCGTGTTTTTTAATGGTATGGCATCGTGCCAATTGTTCGAATAAATGGTAAAATGGACCAGTTTTAGTWTTTGGAGATACTGAAAAATAAAATGGAGCCATTTGTATTTCAATCCATGCTCATAAACTGGACATTTATGTAGGACAATGATCGGAAGCACACCGCAAAGGTAGTAAAGCATGGTCTCGGCAGTACAAAAATTAGAATGTGTGAGTGGCCTGTGCAAAACCCAGATCTGAARCCAATAGAAAATTTATGGCATGATATAAAGTTAAAATAGCAAGCAATAAATTAAAAAAAATTTTGATGATTTATGGGCTGGAATTGAGGAGCCTTGGTATTTAAACCCAAAGGAACGATGTCAARAACTGGTGTACARCATGCAGCGAAGATGTGGGGGGATGTTTAAAAATAACGGATATAGTACACAATACTAACGAAATGAACTATTTTTGGCGATTTTTTAATAATTTTTATATATGTTTGTACGTTTTTTTAAACCTCATTTCAGTTTGTGCTATTTATGTGTCCCAGCAGACAAATAGGATATTGATGCTTTCGTCTTTTTTTGGCGAAAATAAAATATTTATTGTTTTAGTGTTTTAGTAATATAAAAGTAAATAATTTTTAAAATAAAAAATATTCCTCTTTAAACCCGTAACTGCTAAACCTGAGGATTAAATAAATGTATTCTTATTTGTTGACCAAGTGTGCTATTTATGTGTCCCTGGCTGTACATGTACCTAAACATATGCGTAGGAAAACAGTGTTGCTCATACGCACCGGCTTGCTGTAAAGTGCAGACTTCCCGCTCAGAAACCCCAACTGCTTATCAACACACTTGTTGTTGTTGTTGTTGCACACTGCTGCAGTGACATTAAAAACAAATTTCCAATGCTGCAACAAACCAACAAGCACTTATGGTGAATGCTGACACATACATACATAAATTGCAAATATACATACATAAAAGCATAAACTGTGCTATCGAAACTGACGAAGTTGAAGGTGAGTGCAAGCTTTCTTCGCAAAACCAGCAATTAATTGGCGCGCTTTTAAAAAAAGAGAGCGACCAATAAAAACCAATTAAATTTCCAACGCATGTGCGGTATCCAGTAGAGTCCTCAAAGGAGTTTTCTTCAACTCTGCCGGTGCGTTGGCGTCTTTGATTAGTCAAACAGCATTTATCGTTTGATTATTTCTCACTGGAGCATGTTATAGGTCCCTTCCATGGCAGCGTACGTTAAATATTTAAAGCTCGATTTTACATAAAATCAATTTGAAAAATTTAGAACATGTAAGGAAGCGCTAAGCTCGGCTCGTAACGGATTATTTCATACTGTTGCAACTTGCCTGAATSAAATCCAGGGAAATACCTTCGGTTTGTAAGTTATATGGGGTGGTCTAAGGCAAGTTTTCACCCGTTATCTCAAATATACTATCAATTCTATTAAAGTAACTCATGTATTGGGTAGTCGAAAAAGTCTTTTCGTATTTTTAATCTAACTTCAACTTATTTTTTTATATTGAAAAGCATTCTTCTCGAATTTGTATAACATATCTCTCAGATTTACCGACGTTTTCCATAAAAAGTTCGCAATTGGTACTGTGGTCCACATATTCAATATCTGGGGACTTCAATATAGTTTTAGTCCGAATTGCACAGTTTTTGGTCAGAAGGTAGCATCATCATTATTCGTGCATAGATTTATCTCGATACAGTCATTGCTGCTTGATTTGTTTACTGGAAAGTGAAAGAATCAGATGGAATTGAAAATTATGTTATATGGGAAGTAGGCGTGGTTATAGTCCGACTGAAACATAGAAATGCCAGTTTTATTACATAATCCACCAATATTCTATGAAGGCTATCCACTCTTACCCGCCTCGAAGCTGTGTGAGCTGACTTTCAGTTAGGAATTTTCTGGGCACTCTGTAACGCAAGATTTTCGATAAGCGTGCGAGAGCCAATTTAAGTCTACCGCGTGCAGTAGACCGTTAGTTCATAATAAGTCTATGAATGAGTTAAATTTTCGCCAAGTTATCTTTTTTTGTTGCGATTCTCTCTCTGCCAGAAGCCTAAATCAAAGTGATTTATTACAATCGACATATTTYTGTTTATCGTCTGTCYACAACGCRGTGGAGGCGGACGGGCGGACGGGCGGCCTGCTGATGCTGGGCTCATTGAGATGTTCTTGAAAATTAATGAACGAATTTGCTCCACATCAAACGGAAATATTCATTAAAACAACAAATCTTTACAACGGCATATTTCATTTGCGTAATCCTTAAAATGGAGMAACAAAAACAAAATGGGAATTCCAAGTGAATTAAAAACAAATAAGTGCGCGTCAARCTCGGGATCCGCCTCCAAAATGTATATATTGAGAAGACAGAATGAGATCAGTGAAATGTAATTATCTTTTTAATTGTTTTACAGGGGGGCCCGAAGCACCCGARGCACCCAAAGCAAGGAATATAAGTGCTACTTATGTAAATGTGCTGAAATTAGAAGATTGTTTTGAAGAGCTTGAGCTCGGTAGACCAAAACTCCTTAATTTATTGTAATAAAGACAAATACGAAAAAAAGAAAGGAGAAGATGGATAGACAGATAGACGACTGAAGTTTGTTATGGTTGACAACAAAGCGTTGAATACAAACAGCAGCTTCTGTACGCGCGCTCCATGCAAAATACTCACACCACAAACATGCGAGTAGCAAATACCGTATTGATGATTGTACGGCGGCTATATAAATTAGCCGGAAGCGCACAGCCAACTCATCAAACGCACAACAAAGGATCGAACGCTGCGCAGAGACTAGGTAAAATCGCGCCGAGAAGATTGGGAACGAGGTGGAGTAGCTGGATTACGCCTCAACGGTGGATAATAAAATATTTGCGGACAACGGTGGCGGCAGGGGAACGAATAAGGGTCCGCAGCAACGAGCCAAAGCTCAGTATATGAATATGAACAAGCAGAAGAGCGTAGCAGAGTAAGGAGGCGAAAGGTAAACAAAGAATGGTGCAAGCAAAACGAATGTACGTTTGGGAAATGTACGAGAGGCCAGACGGCAATTGCGGCAGCTGCGAGTGAGAGTTCAGCTAATTTCTGTGTCAGCGACAGGCCTGTACAGGCTAATACGACTATTCAGCGAGCGCACGCACGCACGCCCTCAACTCCAATCACGGCGCAATGTTAGGCACACTTGAAGCCAGAGTCAAAGTCGCGTTGAGCGGTGTCAACGGCGGAAATATTTATGCGAATCGGTGAATGACGGTGGTGTAAGGCAGCGTCTGCAGCCGCAGTAGGCCGCAGTAGGCAAATAAATCAAATGGAAAATATTTACGGAGTAGGGCAAATGAGCAAATAAAAGTGAAATTAAGGATACACCTGAAGGTGAAAAAGCCAGCAAAATTAGATTCCAGGTAGGCGCGCGAAAGTATGCTACGCAAGGAATGCTACAGCGAAAGTGGGTGCGTGTGGACGCCAATTGAGGCTGTGCGAGGGGAGCGGTGTCGGCTGGTGGCTGTCGGCAGTCGGCAGTCGACAGGTCGCATTGGTGTTGACAGTAAATAAAAGATGAGCTTTGCATGACTCGCAGCCAAACAAATGTAAATGTGTTAGCAGGACTGCAGACAGACGGTGGCGGCGCATTAAGCGTTCAACTGTCAGCGTGCTAATGAAATGCGTATTAAATTTAATTGCAAAGCTTATTTCTGTTTTTTGACGCTGCTTTGCTTGCTGGCTTATTTATTTATTGAAAACTCATACCTATCAATGGCGATCAGCCCGATAAATGCAAAATGGAGCACAGAAGGAGTACGCCGCGGCAGCGAGTTGTGATGAAGATTGATTTGGAACCGTTAGGCAGTCAATAGGCACACACGCTCGGCCCGCGCACATTTCAGGCCGAATAAACGGGAACTTTTGATGACAGTTGATTAATTGCATAAAGCCAAGTAATAAAAATAAATAAAAGTAAAAAATTGTGTCCTGGGCATAATTGTAGTCAATGACACGTTTGAGGGCGTTCACGGACGATTTCATTGCTTGGGTGGGTAATTAATTAAATTTAAACGGAACTCTTGCTTTTTGGCTTTAGAAGGCGCCGTAGGGGAGGGGAAATGCAAAAGCTTTTAGTATTTGCTTAGAAAGCATTAATAATTTGTGGCAGCATTATTTATTTACACAAAGCAATAATAATCTTATGCAATTGCTATCTTTTTTTATTGGCAGTCACAAACTAAGCCACGTCAAGCGCCAAAGTCAACAAACCGCTCTTCAATTACTTTGAACGCGCAGCGCAAATAACCAACAAAAACACAAATTAGGCAAAGCAAAGCACTAGTAACTGTTTGTGTTGCCACAATAAATAAAGGCGAACGCACGCACTTCATTGCAACATCAAAGCAAATGTAGCGTAAATATGTAAACACACACACACACACACTTTCATTTTAGTTACAGCAAGCGTGCAATAAGCCAAGTAGCTAAGTCAGCAGCTCAAATGATTATTCGGCTTTGGGAGTTTCTATGTTTGTATAGCTGCCTCCGCCATATAGTATACGCATGCTTACGTGTATGCGTGGATGTATGCGTGTATGTATGCTTATGGGCTAGCATTGGCTTAACTGTATATGTAAACAATCCAAAATGCATATCGCACACACACACACACATACACACGTCACTAAGAGGCGAACATGCGTAAAGCAATAAACCAAAACGAAATATACAAGTTCTTAGAAGAAGCGCACGCAGTGCCGCGAGCTGGTTGAACAGCCAACCACAATGAAGTCAGACATCAAATATTACAACAAAATTAAAGTATTTGCGGAAGCTAACTTAATTGAAATGCGTGGAATGGTGGGAAAGTATGAAAAGCGAATGCTAATCCTTGTTATTCTATGAGGAGTCAGCAATATGTTGTTGTTGTTGCTGTAACGGTTATCTAAACCCCGTCTGGGTGGCAAGTTCCAAGTTTGTTGTCATCGAAGTGATCGAGGTGAAGTAAGGTAGGCGCACGAAGACTCTGGTTCGTTGTTAACGAAGTCATCTAACGGTAAGTCCAGGGAGCCTTTTAGATGAGTGGAGTTGCATTGGGCATGCAAAGAGGGTGTTAGAGTCATACGCGCACTCGTTGCATGCTGAACATATATGTACATATTTGATATGTCAAAGTCGATTCTGGCTAAGTGATGGTTTAACTCGCTACAGTTTCCAGACTCTAGATGCTCGCGCCAAATCGAGCTCGTTGTCTGTAATTGGTGGTGGTCGGACTCCAAGTACATCATTCACAGAGAGGGAGTCGGTGAAGGTTTTAATCGATCCATTGTGAATGGCGCGCCTAAAAGAGGCACACTGTACGATGTCGTTGAGTTAGTCAAGGAAAGACCTCTTAATGCTCCTAGAACACAGTTTCGGTTCAAGCAGACGATAGCACGTATGATTGCACCAGCATAACTGCTTAGAGATGTTGAAAAGAAATTCCTTATATTCCTTCATCGGAAGTGTACGCGCCTCGTTTTTTTCGACCGAAGACGTCAAGTGCCTTCCAGTTATAGTCAACAACATTTTTTTTTTAATTTTAGGATTCTTAACAGTCGGAATTTTAACAGCATTAATGTTGAAAACCAGTCTGTACTCCTTCGTCCAGCTCGGAAATAAGTTTGCTGTAGATTTAGAGGGGGGAGAGTGTTAAGCTCTACCACTTAAGTGAGTCCACGAAGTATGCTTGAACATGAACTAGCACCTGTTGGCAAGAGTTATTCTGCGGGGGACTTCGGGGCTGATATTGTTGTTGGTGTCGAGAAGGAAAGTTTTCTGATTGCCATTCCCTTGGGAGTGGTCAAAAATGATTCTTTTACATATGGATCAAGCAGCCCACGACTTTCGGTCCTAGACCAAGTATTCTCTGCCTAACCAAAGAATATCCGGAGTTTGGGACCCGCCTCGTAAAAAAACGCCCGCAATGAAAAGTTATAAACAGTCTTTTTTTTGATAGGATACCACATCGGATCGAAATTCGAGATTTTTTTTTTTTTGGTAACGTAGACTCCTAAGAAAAGGAATACTTTGTATGTTATTGCTTAAGCCTGACTTTTGTGGTAGCGGATCATTTTACCCGTGATTTAGCTTGATTAGCAGGTTGGTATTGGTAAAAAAAAAATATACAAAGTTCATATTTCGAACGAAAAGACAACTGTACCTGTATACGACGTTACAAAAGTACAACAACTACAACTACAAGTAAGTACATTTCAAATTTACAGCTGTGGACTCATCTTTGCTGCTTTGGCCAAGTCATGTAGTAACCGTTTTTATTGCAACGCGCACTTTGTCGCACGTGTTTGCTCTCGTTTTTTTTTTTTTTCAGAATGCATTTAAAAAGCAATCAAATTGGCGGAGTTCTGGATGCAAAGCAATAGTAAACCCTTCGGATAGCGAACGGTAGCAATAACCGGCGTGTAATGCTTTTTCCGGATGGACGAACCACACATTCGCGTTGGCACTTTGCAAGCTCAGCGAGATGAGTTATTGTCGAATATACGAGCATTGCCAAAGCTAGTTTTGTTTAGTGCAAACGAATTTCCACAATGCAGACGCAACTTTCACAATAAACTCGGATTACAAAAGTGATGCTGCACGAAGTGTAACAACTGCAATAATGCGCGCCGGTCAAAATTAAAATTGTACGTGAGTTGCATGCCACATAAGCGCAACGCTTCAGTGTTGTACTAAGCGAGAACAAGGAAAAGCGCATAATTCCCAGGAATTGTTGGGCGCAACCAAAGTGTAAAATTTTAATGAGAAAAATGTGTGTTGCATGCTAAATTAAGTGCAAGCGTTTTAGCGCAAAAACAAAGAGATAAACCGTTTTTATTTTTTTTTATTTTTTTTTTTAAATCGTTCAATTATTTTCACTACATCAGAAGGGGCGGACAATAGCACGGTTTAAGATTTATTTATAATACACCAGAGTAATATCTCTTCTTTCAATTCGAAAGACCCAAACAAGCAAACATACTTTGATCGAAAACAACACTGTAAAATGTCAGAAATTGTCGCCAGATAATTCGAATTCCCTGCAAAGTGTCTGATGAGCAACCGCCACCAATACACATGGCACCACAGTTGCAGCAATAAATTTGCACAAAACTGCAAAACTTGCTGAGAAACTTTAACAACCGAATCTTATATGTGCCACACACAGCAGCACTGCTATGTAAATTTGCAGGAAGCCACATCAAACAAGACAGTTGTAAAAGTTCGCATGGTGGCATTAGAAGTGGGTGGGGCGCAGAGTGCACAAAAGCAATAAATTTGAGAAAGGAAGCGGCTTGAAGTATATTGCATTGGGTCGTGCGCACTTAGGGACACAAGCAGCCTGATGGCAGGCCGAGCAAGCGACTCTTTTGTAGCAGACAATATTGAAAGTTCTTTAGCGGCTGAGAAAAGGAACAGTAAATAATGACGATACAAGTGTTGAAAATGCATTTCCTACCCTGAAATTATAAACATTGTACATACATATGTACATATAACTAAATCCTAGCACATATGTCACTATGTAGCCGGAAATAAAGGAGTTTTGATATTGAATGCTTTTCAAGCGGCGATTACACACTCAATGATACTTTTTCGTCCACTAGAAGGTGTCCATTAGTCGGAAGCGCCGATATCTGACCACATTGCATATAGTTGTCGATCAAAATCGTGTTTTTTTTTAGAATTTTTTTTATTTGAAGGTATTATTTACGAAATCTGTCGTGGAACTTTTCACAAGACAATGCTAATACCTTGTTGTTGTTGCTGTAGCAGCAGAATTCTGCTAAAGTCTTCGAACATATTGTCCAGATCGGACCAATATAGCTTATAGCTACATTCATACAATAATTGACAGAAAATGCACCTAAGGGTTTTATGGTATCGGTGCAGACGAAGTTAAGGGTAGTAGGACTTTAAAATTTCGATTTTTCTCTTAAATGAAGGCATAATACCTCAAGAACGTTGTCTCTAAATTTTAAGTCGATTTTTGCAAAATAAACGAAGTTACTGCCGTTCTCGAGGCCGTTCTCTGATGTCTACGTATCCCGAACGGACGCCTATTTTTTATCCGGCCAAGGGCTGCCAAATAGGGAGCATTGCTATTACAAAAATGTTGTAAATTGAAATTTCGTAAAACAATTTCAGCGTTACCCGAGTAATGCATTTCTCTAGCATTAAAAATACTGATTTTTTGATTTCAGATGACCTAGCGCTTAGTTTGGGGCGTCATGGCCATCTTTTTTTTTTATTCTTCTCAATGAAAATTTAGCAGCATGTTCTTCAAATGTCAAAATTATCATTAAATATGACATTTTTATATCAATTAACCCCATTCCCCCTTAAACGATGTTTTGTAGTTTTTGTTCACTTTAAACTACATTCCTTATGAACTTTGCGTACTTCTGTAGCTTTCAGATGTTGCCAAACAACTTATAATTATGCATATTCTCCTTAAGCGGTTTTATACTTACCGGCATAAATTGCTTCAATTATAACATCCTCCAAATGGCGTACATTATTGATTTCTAACTCCTCCAACAACACTTCATATGGGATGCATTTGTTTTTAATAGCCAAAGAAACAATAGTCAAATGCTGTAACTTTTTTTGCATTGTAGCGGTTAATTCTAGATATTCGCCCGGCTGTTGACGGTATTGCTTGTAAGTACCGTAAGCAAATAGATTCAGTGTGTTCAAGTACTTGGAGTGAATACCATCTTTAAGCTGTAAAAATTTATGATGTTATGTTAGCAAAGTACACATATTTCTTTTATGGATATTCATAGTTACCTCCTGTATATTGGGCAATGCGAGCAATTCGCCAAATACGTAAATAGACGGAGCCTCCAGCACTTGGCGCACCACATCCAATAGTTGGCTGCCAGTGGAGGATTTTGCAGTGGCACAATACTGCTTCAGCTGATTACGCGAGGCATCGTTTGTAGTCGTGGGTTCGTCATTCTTCATTAGTATATCTTGTGTCATTTTAACGTTCTTGCTTTTCTTTTACTTCTTTCACAGTTTACAATTTTCTTAAACTTCACAAATTTACTCCGGCAAACAATGAAAATTGGCAAAGCGTCTAAACAGCTGATTTCATTTAGAAATGTACGTTCTCTGTTGTTGATTGACAAATGTCAAATATGCTGCTGTACTGTACGAGTGGTAATAGCAAACACAGGGTGGTAAGTTGCCCAAATACAAATTGAACTCATGAGATTCTTAAGTAAACTTTTTAATTTGAAGTCTCTAGATGTTGTTTTGAAACGGTGCTTAACCAGAGAATATAGAAACATAGAGAAGGTGCAGGCTCGATATCGAACATTTTATAAAATTGTAGTACAGAATTCACCTCACAACCACAGAATTCACGATGTGAAAGTCTCTTATCTTTAAGTTCTCTGGCTTAACTGTACATAGCAAAGCTGCGAACCATCAAAAACTAACCAATAGATGGCGCTCGCAGTTGTACTTCAATTTATACTACATTTTCGATGCTAATTATTTTTGTTTAAAGGATAGGAATTCTCGAATTTTCTCAAATCGGTTAGCGTTATAGAAAAGGAAAAAATATTTTTTTTTTCTGTGCACTGCACTTTCGAGAAATCTGGAATGTGCTTCTGACAGATATTTTAGCGCACTCTTCAGTGGGCGTCTTCATGTATGATTGGAGTCACAAACGGAATGTTGAGAAGTGTCAAAGTTCCCATTAATAAGGAATCAGTAGATACATTGCCCTAACTTACAATCCTCTCACACTTCAATACATGTGAATCAATTGACCTATGATGACCCGGCAAAGCAAACTATGAAAGCTGTCCAAAGTCTGCATGCGTGCTCGCCAGCAAAATTGTTGCTTCTGTTCATACATATTATATATACATATGAATGCAAAAGTGCAGTTATTGTTAAAAAAAAAAAAAGCAACACTAAATAACCACACGAGGCGTGACAAATGATGCTCGAAAATGGAGGCCAAAACAAATCAGATTGCCTTTGGGGATGCAACAGTGGCCGCCGGACAATTTCATTTGATTGATGGTATGCGTACATACAAATGTCATCTGAGCAGGCACACGGCTCAATAATTGTTGACAGAAAAAAAGCGGAGACGGCCAACCGCCAGCATCATTGCATTAGAACTAAAAGAAACTGCAGTCGGAACCAACACCAGGCAACAGGTGAGTTGCGATGCCGCATATGGCATATGATAGGGTTAGCCCTAAGCAGCAGACAAATTGCTTATTATTCCATTAATGTCGACTAGACTAACCTCCGCGTGGACGACGTCAACCCGTGTTAGCAGCTGTCACTGTCATGAATGACAATCGACACAAATGCAAGCGAAAATAATGCGGACAGGACAGTGCACACAGCTATTTATTTGACATTCGAAGGCATTTGCAAACTGTTCACATGCACACAGCAACAACAAGTAAATAAACAATTGGAAAGAACCAATTTTTGACACGACCATTCGCAAAATGGCTGAGCAGGCCATTAATTTTACTTTTATGGTTCAAATTGTCAACGCACACACACATAAGCAAGCAAGAAAGCATGTGTGTATGTGTGTATTACACAGTATGTGATACAGGTGCGAATGTTTGATTGGCCCTTCGTCTGATTTTAGAGCGTTCCCTTTTTTAGGTAAGAAAAGTGGAATTTGTCAACATACAGGGTGCGTCAGCCAGAAGTATGTCAGCAGCTTTGAATCATCTGCTTTTAAGCAATAAGATTCAATTGTGATCATAACACTCGTTTGTATATCAATCAGTTTGTCAGCTGTTCACAGTCTACCAGCAGTACGCATTACAGCATTGCTTTTATTGTTTACTCTTGAAAGTCCAAGGAAAAATTCCGTTTAAAAATTTGTGGGGAACAACATTTTTAATCACCCTTTACATGTAACTAGGCAGCAACAAAATTCTATTTGTCACCGTGATTGTTGGAAATGATAATGGCACAAATGTCATGACTGGCTTGGCGCAACAACACTAAATGTGCGAGTTTGACGATATCGTACCCGGATGCTTAAAAGCAGTATATAACCTCGAGTGAGATAAACTAGTTAGTAACTACTTTACAAAAGTGTATGAACCGAAAGAGATATAACAATATCATACAAGTTCACAGTTTTGAGTTGGGAAAGGAAAACATGAAATATATCGTCACCTAAAATACAAAAGAACATATCATCAAAACAATCGAATTTGAGTTTTTATTGCTTAAGATTCACTACATCAAATTACATACATATATGTAGCATACAATTTTCAGCTTCCACTGTCAGATAAAACCAATATATAACCAATGTATAACCAATATATAACCAACATATAACTAATATATAACCAATGTATAACGAATATATAACCAATATATAACCAACATATAACTAATATGTAACCAATATATAACCTAACATATAACCAATGAATAACCACTATATAACCAACATGTAACCATTTTATAACCAAAACTCAAAATTTGTTCCAATATCAATGGCTGCTATTATATCGTTTTTCTTCGCATGTAAGCTTAGAAAAAGTATTGTTAAGTAATTTTACATTTTAAGTAGTAAAGTACTTAGGCCTAGTAAATTACAACAAAACAATTTTTTTATTTGCAGACCTGAAGCTCTATGTTTAAGCCTACGTGTATATCAGCAAAATCATGCACTACAGGCTAGAAAGAATCGCTTTTATAATTATATGTCGAGTAGTTACCCGATTCCGTTGGATCGAAAACAAATGAAAAAAGAAATATACTAAAATATGGCAAAGTACGTTAAACTTGGAACTATCGTCCGTAAGTTTAGAAGACTGGCCTGACCCGAAAGCTTAGTGGACTGTTTTATGTGCTTGAACTGTTTCTTCACACTGCAGGGTTGAGTGAAACTGATATGATAAATGAGATTAGTGTACTGCGTGTGAAGGAATGCTTTCTTACTGGGTATTTTTTATTTTCCATATGGAATGGTCTAGCAAAAAGTCTTGTAAATAAACAGAACATTTAGAGTTAGAATGGAAAACCTTGATTAAACCTGTGTAAGCACAATACAACAATGACGAAGTGAAATATGACAACAAAAATTCATGAATAATATTGGGTAGTCGAAAAAGTATCTTCGTATTTTATCAATAAATGTCGCTGCAGTCATTTAATATATAATATATACATATATATAATCTTGAAGTGGTAAGATTTTAGGCTTCATTTGAAAAGGTTAAATTCAGGGAAGTTGAAAAAAAGTTACAACTGTTCAAAAATGAATGAAAATAAAGAAATTCGCTATTTTTTGGAGTTTTTGTATAAAAAAGAGGGAAAAATGCCACGCACGCCACCAAAGAGATTTGTGAAGACGATGTCAGTTCGTGTAGCACAACAATGGTTCGCTCGCCACCGTTCTGGAAATTTAAAAAATTCCATTCACACTGATGGATATGTGTATAAGAGACAGATGCTAGACTTTCCTCTAATGTATTTATTTAAATATATTTTAAATAATATTGAAATTTTCTTTTTTTTTTTGGGAATATTTCTACTGAAAGGTTGACAATTTTATGTGTAACAATATGTATGTAAGTGCAATATATAGCACATATGACTGCGAATAACTCACACATAAATATCAAATTATTTATGCAAAATATGTATGTAGCTTGCGTTAGCTGCATTTTGGCAACACCATTGGTACAAGCATGCAAAGTTATGCCACCAAACAAATAATCTAAACAACTGACACACACACGCACACACACACATTCCACTATTATGACATTTGATGACACACAAGTAATTTGCGTGCCACACACATGCATCAGTTAGAGTTATTAACAGTATTTTAAATCCCGAACTATTTATAACCTTTTACAAAACTACACACACACACTCAAACACGCACAACGACATCTTGTGGCAAGTGCCTGTATGACAGTATGACGAGCTTCCCCGCTTTAGTACTAACGCCTCACTGCGCATGCGTTTCGACCAGTTGCTCAGTTCGGCCAATACTTGCGTTGCCACTGTTAGCGGCACTCACTGTTTCGCGTTCCTTTCAATGGCTTTCGCTGCTTTGTTCTGCTTGCTTTCGTTTGCGATGTGCGCTTATCATTCTTATCAATCGGTGAGCGATCTTCCGTTATGTGGCTCTTACTTTTGCACCGCTGTTGCTTTTTAGCTTTGTGCCGAATATATGTAGTTACGCGTGTGGGTGTGTACAGCTGTGGACAGGCACAGGGATAACGGTTATTCAGCTGCTTTCGTTGACTGCTGTAGAAATTGGCTTAGCTTGGTTATTGGCCTTTTAGCATTTTTTATTATCACCAGCCTGTCTGCAGCATCCCAAACTACTGTGCTTTATGATGTATTGTTGCTTTTCCTTGATGTTTATGCGCTTGAGAATTGTAGTAGCATCTTGTGCTGCGCGTTATCGACTTATCTGCAGCGCACACCTTGACCTTTGAGTCTCCCATATTTTCGTATTTTCACAGACTTATCGCCTCAGCAGGAATACGGCATCACTTTAGCGCTTTAATCTTCGTTTTATGCTGGAGTTTTCAGCGAAAACTTGTTTGGCTTCAATCTCTCATTATGTGCCGTTGGTTGTTTTGTGTGGAATGACCTGAATTTGAATGAATTTGAATTTTTATTTAATGACATTTTAAGCAAATAACGGCTTATGATGGCTTAAGCGCATGGATTTGTGCTCGGCTGGTTTCATTGACCTGTTTTCTGAGAAGGACGCCGTGTTGTACACGTTACGTGTTGCTGCTATTGACCGAGTAACATGTGTAATTATTAGATGTATTTGTCTAAGGCTTTCCTGGCTAGTCATATTTCATAAAAATGGTTAGTTTTCAGTAATTTAAAGCCCTCTAGCCCTTTCGGTCATATATACGTTTGCATAATATTACGCGAAGAGCGTGGCCGGCATGTTGCCTTCCCACTTTCATATATTTCGCTTTGCCTTATTTGATAAATATCTATGTTTTGGCGTTGCCAGCCGCACATCAATCATTCACAGCAGACGAGACATTAGCAAATTATAAAATGTCACAGCCGTAATTGTAACACAACTCCTACACATGCACATACAAAATACACCACAAACATTTCAGTATTAATTATAATGCAAATCACATGCCATGCTACACCTTTCAGAACTTTCGAAACAATATGCATGAAAGGCAAGTGCTAACTGCATCCAAATGCTGACAGTTCATATATTGTAATGCTGAAACTGCAGGATGCCGGAAACACAACAAGCTAAAGTTCCGAAAAGTGAGCAAATATGAAATTTCCTATAACACGTTATTATAGTTTTTACTTTAATTATATGTGACCTGGTCTAAGGAAAGAGTGCTTAGGTGTCAAAAAATCCAAAAAATTAATTTTCACTTTTTAGTTGATTCGGATGGAAGATGAGATTTTTAATATTAATTTTTAAATTTTTTTATTTTCGCACGTTAGCCCCTTTTCCGTAGACCAGGTCACATATAAGAGATCCAAAGCATTCTGCCGACCGACTCTTCTCACAAGGCTCTTTAGGCTGTCTCACCAATCTACTGGATTTTGCAAGGTTTCGCCATACAAAATTGACACTTGAAGCACTTTGAAGCTAATTTATTTGAAATCACTCTGACCGACACTGATTTAGTGCCATCTGTTTGTCAATAAATTCGTTATCACAGCTGATTTAGACAGTACGAAGAGAAAAAAATGTAAACAAACAAATAAATTGAAAGCAATGCGTGTAAATTCAATCGACAATCCGCTTCTTAAATCAAAAAATGCGTTCTTTACTTTCATTAAAAGTAAAATATTTAAAATTAGATGATTTTTATAACAAAATACGACATTAAAATGTTTTTTTTAGTAGTAAATATTAAACAAGGTGCGAGCACAGTCTAAATTAGTGAATATATTAACTGTAATCCAACCACTTCAAATTTTTGGCAGGACTGGTATAAGTAAAACATCAAAGCGTATTTCGGAGACAGCTTTCGGACTTAATTCGTGCCTGCTCTTTGATTTACTGGGTTAAAACTCACACACCAAGTGCTTAAGCGCTTTACTATGTGAACAAACAAACCCGGTGTGTTCAGCATCCTTGTCAAGTCGCAACCAGAATTAATTTCCTTTCAAATATTTCAAAAACAAAACACATAAACAAGTTAATGACTGATACCAGCAGAGATAAATCCGACAATTAGTAGTTAGAAAATTCAGTTTCACTGCTGTTATTGGAAAAACTGCGACATTTTGGTTTGATATTATTGCTAACGACCAAACAAGGAAGTTTCCGGAAATGACAAGTGCCGCCCTATGCTGAACATAGCCATAAATTATGGATAATGTTGGCTGCGCCCGCGCTTAGCCTTTACTTACTCGTTATGATATATTTACTTTTAATACTTTAATCTCTTCAATCCACATAACTTAAACTTGTTCCACCACTCATTGCGAAAACTTTAACGTACGCGGTAAATAAATCAAGCGGCTTTATCTAATATAACGGCACTTTAAAAAGCAAACAGATTACAAAAAAGATGGTCAAAAGGTCAGGTTGCAGTAAAAGTTTCAAACCAAAAGTTATAACCCACACACACACTACAAAACTGAATTGGAATCAACTAACTTATATGGGTTCAAATAATAGTCGTACAGTGGTGAATACATTATTAAGTACACTACCATGAAAAATAAATTTATTAAGTAAACAAGTGAAAATGGGGACAAATAGAAAAAGAGGACTGTCGAGGTCGATCTCATGGAGTTGCAGTGAGCAAAAATGCCACAGCTTCGATTGGATAGTCAAAAACAGCTGTTTTTATATCTCTCCAACGGCAGTAAGGATAGTTTAAATTAGTAAGACCGAAGTCCGAAAGAAGGAGTCTATCTAATCACTTAACATTTTTGGTGGGAATATGGTGTTAGATTAGATTATTAAATTTATTGGAATTTAATTTAGAATAATGGTTTAATATTTATAAAACTTTATTACCATTCTCCAAAATGTTAAATATAATTTGAAGAAATGTATCCCTCACTTCAAGCACACCACTGTACTTCGGCAGAAATATGCGCACAACTACACATGTGAAAATTCTTGAAAAATCATACATTCTTTATATAATATGTACATAAATTCAAGTGCATAAAGATTGACATCAAACTGACTAAGGAATCCGATGTGAGAAGTGGCCAAAGGAAGGAAGCCAAATGGAATTATGGTCGCACTTAAAGTCGAGTCCTTCCTCCACTTTGTTGCGAGCAACTCTAACTGAGCAAATAAAGGAAAAAAGTTTTATTTTCGCTTTTTACTTTTTCTCTTGTCAAACGCCCGTCCGAATGCCTTTCCTGTGTTCGAACAGGCTGCTTGACCTAACAACTCTAACAAAAAGTAATTTGTACTTATGTTTCCACAACACCGACATATGTACAATGTGTGAGCAACAAATCGAGGGAGCATACCGTTTAGCTGTTGCTAGAGGGCTGTGCCGCAGAGGGGCGTTAAAAGTTGAGACAACTAATCTGCAATGTGGTTTAAATTTACTCTCTTCCGAACAGGAAATGAAAACATGAGTTAAAATTTACACGTATGTGTTTGTGTGTATGGGTAAGCAACTCGTAAACTGATATTAATAGATTGAAAATTAGAAAGTTTGACACTTGCTTATTAGTTAATGGGGATCCTTGGCAACAAAATTGTTTGTGCAACTGTGCTTAGTTTTAAACAAGCAAAATAGCAACAACAACTAATCGCTTATTTGCTTGGTCTATTAGTGTGTATTAGAGACAAATCCGATTTAATTTTTCGCTCAATTTCTTGACTGGCGATTAAATGTGGCTTAAAGCTTTGTGATTTGTGGCACTCGTCGACTTGTTGCAAACTCAGCGCTTTTGCGATTTATTTCAACTAGCTGCAATTCACTATTTACTTCAGTTCGATTCCACTTTATTAACATGCTTAAATTTATGGCACATTTTGGATAATAAAAACCTTAAGCAAACACTGTCATCAATCGAATTTCGACAGCGCAACTGAAATCCAATCAACAGGGTTTATATCACTCAGCCATTTCTTCAGCTGACTTTCTATGAGTGTAGACGTCTATTCACCGTAGTGAAAGCTTTGCGAGAGCACGTAAATTTCGGGCACGCACGCTTTGATTGACACTGTCCATCGTTATCAGTGGTTCGGCTGCCGGCTCGACCGTGTCAGACGTGCGGTGTCAGCGCGCCCAGCTGCCACAAGCTGCTGTTTGTTTGTGCAAAAGTTTCGCCGCACTTTTTTCCTACTATTGCGAGCATTATTTCTTTCACTTAGCAGTCATTGGATGGAACTACAGACATATTCCCCCCAAAATACCAACAAACCATTTAAGCAAAAACTGACATTTGCGTAATGGAAAATGAGTGCGGGAAGTGCAGGGAAAATGGTTACTAATGATTGAAAGTGCAAACAGTGTCAGTAAGTTGCTTGAAATGCGTAAAAGATATTGAGGCCGAGGGTAAAGAAAGGGTGGAAAGTGATGAGTGACGGCTTTTGGCAAAGGCTGTGAAAGCAGGAGGAACGCTTGTGGCAGGTTATGCCATTAAAGAAATTGTTCTTGCTGTACGTGTGAACCTGGCAATGAAAACGCTTTGAGGGCCACCAGAAAAATATAGGAAAATGTTGAATTGATTATTGCTGAAAGAGAGAATATTTTTATTTGTTATGATTGTCATTATTGTTAATCAGCAATCAGTTCAGGAAGACTCTGAAATTGAGTTTTCTTCTAAAAATCGTGGAACAAAAAAGTCACTCGAGTTTGGTAAAGCTTTTGCATTTCAACCTGTGATGCAATTTAATATAATAAAATAATAAAATGAAAATACTTAGACAGTGTCGGCCAAATTCCTGTGGAGCCCGGTTAACCAGTAGTAGAACATACGAGGAGAGGGAAGCATCGATCGTTCACATTCTAAAAGTAGCGGAGCTAGGGTACGCTTTCTTATCAGCTCATCAGCTTTACAGTTGCCTAGTCTTATCACAAAGTGACTCTTAGGCAATCCTTAACCAGATAAATCAATCGCTAATGGCACCTCGGCTTGAAAAATGCTGCAATAATCAGAAAGCTTGAAACTACATTTGATAGAGAGTTTCTGACAATAAATCCCTTTATCAACCTGCTTCCAAGCTTTGAACCATCCGTAAAGTCTTCCGACGCCTCCCTCGTAGGTATGTGAGTCCACGTTATCCAAGAAATGGTATAAAGTTTCAGCGTGAGAGCATTTCCGAATGTTCAGACACGTATTCTGATTGCAAGTTTCGTGGTCATGTACCTTCCGGCGATATTTATGTGCATTAAGTAGCATGATTGTACATGCTGGTGAACCCCTCTCGTTGAACACTCTCGATCTTCCTTGCAAATGTGTTCTTCTCTTGAGCCCTCAAGAGCCCTCGAGAGGTTTGACTAGAATGTCGTAGAGATGCTTACCTTCGGTGAGAGATCTTATATTTTACTCAAAGCTCCTCTGCAGCAGTACAAGGTAATACCTTCTTTTCTCGCTCTTCGATATTACGCTTCCATGAAAGCTTCCTACCTAGAACGAGTCCTAAATCCGTATCCTGTAGCCGACTGCCTTCTAAACGCGGCAGTGAAGTGCTTGGGATCTTGTAATTTCTATTAAATAAAACCATCTCAGTTTTATCTACATTTTCGTTTAGTATTATATGAAAATTAGTGAAATATGAATACGTCATTAATGACCACTCCAATGACGAGCACAATCATCACTCTGCGTTCTTGAAATATAAGTTGCATTAATAATATTTCTTCAAGAGCATTATATTTTCATACATAAATACTCGTGGCAGCGGTAGCTTTACGGTCATTGCGTGATTAAAATTTCATATTTCCATTATATTCCTATTTTTTCTTCTTAGAAACCACACTTATTATCCAATTTCGGAGTAGCATTTTCTTTTATATTACGCTGCTACTTTTCCAGCTTTAATAACGAATTAATGTGCTTGAGCGTTCGTCATTGAACGCACAAGTGTAAATAATACACACACATACACTTGTGCATAGCATATTTATATGCAGTGGTGTGTGTGTGCGACGCCATTTAATATAAACAAATTCGATTTTCCTCCCAAACTCAAGCTATTCTTTGTAATCTCAACAAAATGCCCAGCGCAAGGAAATATTTTCGGAAGGCTCATCGCTGATAGCAGGCGCCTTGGCAGCAAACTGGGCTTAAGTGCAAAACAAACGGTGATCAGTGAAGTGCGCAGCCATGCTGATTAATCATTATTGGCACATGAAGCGTTTTTACGGTTTCCCCACCGCCAACAACTTTAACTTGTGTTAGGCTGCTCAATGCCTGCCGCTCTCACGTCACCCCATTGGCATTGCTGTTGGCTGATGTGTAAATCACTATAGACTATGGGCGATGGAGCTTTGGCCCTTGCGCTTTGAGGCTTTCTGATATCCATGTAGTTATTTGCATACGGTTCAGGGTTTTTTCCTGCTATTCACTGTGTGTTTCCGTGGGAGAGTGATTGTTCCTGCCATTCTTGGCAGCGTTCACTTGCCATTGTTTGTGTTGCTTTAGTTTAAGCAATTATTGTATTTTGTTATTTTTCTTTCCATTAGTGGCGTTCGGCAGTTTAATACACTTGCTGTTGCTATGGGCGCGTTTGGTCTATCGTTGCTCAGCGGATGTTGCGTATACGCCATGCGGACACGTGGACTGCGCTGTGTACAAGGGTAGTTGACCGCTGCTTGGCGTTGGTGCATGCACATAGCATTGTTTTGCACGGCGCTGCGTTGTTAGGCGCTTTTATAAATCACTTTGCGGTATTATTGGTTTACCTAGGTAAACTTCGACTTTGTTGCTCTCACATAGCTTTATTGCCTTAATGCTGCCAGTGCGTTGGCGATTGTTGCGCCTTATTTATTGTTTTGCAAACACTTGACTATTAAACTGTTTTAAGTAACATGTTCTGCGCCGTTTTGAAAAACCACTGTACATAATGAAGTTAAGCGAACACAAATACCTAAGCAAGCATGTATTGGTGAGTTCAAAATGTGTGCACACCAGCACAAATCTGCCACTTTTCCAACCTCCCGCCATTGTTGCTGGTTGTGGTGTTACGTTTAACGCTTTTTTTCATCTGCTAACGCAACATGCATTTTTGTTGTTGTATGTAAAGTTTTCAAATTAATTTTACGGGCGCTTTAATGAAGTTTGCGCCAAAGTTATCCCCAACGCCATTGACCGCCACGCAAAGCTTGCGCGCCGAAAATTATTAAATAAAGACACACAGCATACAAAATGGCGTTTGAGTGAAATATGGAAAATAAAATCAAGGCGAGACGTCGAGACCGCAGCCTGGTCAGCGTTGAAAAATGAGCACTCCAAAGCAAGGCCAGTTTAAAATATTGCGGTTTCACCAATATAAACAGGAGCCTTAGAAGCAAACAAGCCTAAAAATGATGAATTTGCCCATACATGCGTGCACTGACACACACACACACATATATATATATATACAAACATATTAGCACGCATGGCTGAAGGTAAAGGCATGGTGAGTATATAACATTTTCAGCTTTAAGCTTTAAAGTGCAAATTTGGTTGCCCGATGTAGAGTACAAGGGGCACATGTTTTGTGGCACCCATTTTGGGAGCCGTTTGTGAGGCTTTTGGAGCAATATTGGCAATATTGTGGAGTGATAAGGCTGCTAAAATCTTAAAGCATACACACATTTTGCATTTATGAGCAGCTTTTTTGGTTCCAATAGGCTCTTTCAGATATTATTAATAAATTCGCGATAAGAAAGCCCACATTGAAGCACTTAACAGCATTTCGGCTTCGATATCTTTGTCTGCAGCCATACTTGTGGGAGAATTTCTATTACAAATCACCGAAGGCAAAAGCCAAAAACCTGCTGAAAGCCAAACACAGGAATGCTCTACCTATTGCTATATATATACTTATATACATCCACTAATACATAAACGTATACGTGTACATATATATTGAGTTGGCATGTACGCGCTACTGCCTCGAAGAATATAACATTTCGTGGTATATTTTTAGGCGCTAACCGTCATTCTGCTAAAAATAGAACAGTCACAGCGAAGGTAGAAGCTTTGCCTTTAAGTTGTGTGTGTATGTTCGTGGCAATAATGAGTATAACAGCTGCGAGCGATAGCCTGGTATCACTTGTTGGCCTTGGCTCCGAAGCGCCTACGCGTATGCTTCACTTTTACTTTTAACATCTTTATAATTTAGAATTGGTTTAGCGATCGATGTCGAATGATCGAATCCTTCATAAAAATTGGATTTTGAGCTTTTTATGGTTCGATTAAGTTTAAATAGATAACGGTATTGTGTTTACAGTTTTTATAAATATTGTTAGCTGCTTAATACCGGTTTAAAGGCGTTAAGGCTTCAGTGCACGTGCCTTTATTACCAAAAAGTATGTTCCAAATTTCGTTAACAAATTGGCAAAAGCTCAATCCAGTTTACTCAAAAGTTCGCAAGCGCTTTTGTGTTATAAATAGAAGCGCTGCAAAAAAGGCAAAATCTAAAAGCCTTTTATTGTGGAAGTGTGGTGCTCACGTTTCATAAAATTAATTCAAACAGTAAAACTGCACAATAAGTTACGCAAGCAGAAGGGAGGGAAGTGCGAAATTATCTTTTGGCAATTGGCCAATTTGAGAGAAGTTTATCACCATTTATTGCCGGCATCTCCTCTCATTGCACACAATGTGGGCGTGCACGTGAAAGCAACCGACAACAACAATAACAGAAGAGTGCCGAATCGATATTTTTGTTTATTTGGGCCGCTCTCGCTAATTTTAGAGCTCAATTTTAGAGAATTTCCACCAATTTTTATTTCCTTTTTCTGCTCTTTTTTGCATAATTTCCTTTACAAATTGTTGTTGTAATAAATTGTAGGTTTTTATTTCCCATTTATAGTGCCCCACGTGTTGGCAACTAGCACCCTTTTTTTGATATTCGCCACCGAAATCCAACCACGAAGGCAGCAAAGATTCCACAAACACTCCACACTTGTCAATGTTGTCGCTCTGACAGATATAACTGTTGACAATTGGTGTTAAAAAATTGTCAAAGCTTATGCTCGACTGTCAGCGAAGGCGTCACTGTGTGGTTCGCCACGGCAATCAAGTGTCAATGCCTGGCGAAGCAACTGGTTACTGTGGTAATCGGACAAAAGCAGACGCGAACACACATACTCAGAGAAAAAAAATTTGTAATGAATAGGGAATATAAAGCTCATAAATGAAAAATGAGAAATATTTTGTTTAGAGTGGCGGTCCTGAGTAATGAGAACAAAATGTAATAAATACACGAGCGGATTATTTTACTAGGCAAAAACATAAAAAATCTCGTTTAAAGTAACATACAAGGCAAAAGTGTAAAAAGAAGCGGCAAGTAAGACATGCGGGGGAATTAAGGCTTATATAAACACAGATCAAATCAATTAGTAATTTAAAGTTAAAAATTCATCGCATAAAAGAAAACTACCACTGGTTGAGGATAAATTTCTGTAAGCGGTTGGCAAGGGAGCACCCATTTCGACGAGCTGAATCAATTTAGTACATCTATCTCTCCGTCCATATACATATATACACACTGGTTCCACAGTTTTTGAAATATTGACTGCCGAAATCGGACCACTGCAGCATATACATAGCTGCCATATAAACTGAACGATAGCAATAAAGTGCTTATATGGAAAGCTTATTCATTTGATCAGATTTCTTCTCGAAATTTTACATAGGCAATAATGCAATTTACGAAAATATTATCCAGCTCGGAAAACTATAATACTATAATAACTTTTTTCAATGGACGAGAAGCGACCGAAGAAATTCTCCAGATCGAATCATTTTAGCATATAGCTGTCATTCAAAGTTATCGATCGGAATGAAGTCTTTGTATGGAATACTTTTCCATTTGTTGAGATATCTTCACGAAATTTGGCAAATATTATTATTTATAGCATATTTACAACCTCCGAAGAAATTCTTCAGATCGGACCACTTTAGCATATAGCTGTCATATAAACTTAATAAAGGTAATATTTTATGGCATACAAATGCACCGATATTATTACTTCGTTGCAACCGAAGTTAACATTTTTTCTTGTCTTTTATCTGCGCTCACTTAATTGCCATTATGTCTCTCGCCAACAATACTGAGCTCTCAAACTAATATCATAAGGGACAACAAATTTTAATTACTTTTCGACATGTTGCCCCACCACATTTACTGAACACAATTTGTGCATTCGTGCGGACAATAAGAAGCCGAGCGTAAATTTTGACAAACACGTGTGCAAACCGACGGAAATACCTTGAAAGCAACATAATCGGAGTTGAGCTGATCACCTGCCACAGCTCCGTCATCAGACGGCACATGCAGATGGCTTAGTTTGAATTGTTTGAACAGCCTCAAATAAATTGCGCCAACAACAAAGAAGTGGAGCGCGGGCAAAGACTTAAGAAAATTACAATGCAAACGTGTGTCATGGAAAAAAGCACTTCAGCGCCCCACTGCTGTTGTACTCTAGGCATTTGAGCAATTGACAGTGTCTCGAAATATCATTTGTCTGCTGTCTGCTGTTTGTTGTCTGCTTCACTTTACTTTCTTGCCTTTGTTTGTGTGTTTTGGTTGGGCTTGAGTGTGAGAAAATTATATTATCGGCGCACTTTTATCACACGAAAGCAATCAAGCAAACAAACAAATTCGATCCTGACAACAATGCGCCATAAAAAGTAATGAAGTAAACATTGGATATTTTCGGGAAATTAGCAGAAATAATAACAACAAACGCTGCACGCTCAAGTAAGCAATCATTTCATTAGTTTATCGTGCATGTGTATATATCTGTGTGTATGTATGTGTCTCATTTGAGCAAGTGTGTGTTTAATCCTGTCTGTGTGCGCTCATATACGAACATCACCAGTGAGGAATTTTTGGTAATCTTTTTGAGCACTTGCCTTCTAGAAGCCTCAGATTTTGAGAAGTGTAGAATGCTCATTTAAATAAGGTTAATCAAATGTTTTTGTAAAAAAAATCTAGCATCTTGTTTATGGTAGTCATCATCACTTCCTGATCTACCACTGAAATAAAACATTTCGATCTGCTGCCGGTTTTTGCAAGGGTCAATCGGGCAGCCGATTGGAAGTTACCATGATAACACAACGACTCACACCGGAGTTTTTTTTGTTTCCTTGCCTGAAAAGGCCGATGAAAGCCAACCATTTTGAAGCGACAGAGGGGATCCAAGCAGCATGCACATACATCTGAAGTCTGCATATTATGCTTTAATTAAATTTATATGTTTCTCAGGAATTCCTCTAGTTCGAGGGTCTTCCCAAACACCTTCGCTTTGTCCACCGGCGCATTGGAAGAACAACACACTTTTAGAGTTTCAGTCTAGATCCTAGCATATCCTGAAGATTTGTTGTTTTTTAAGCACTTTATTGCTGAAATGATGAATGTGTTTAACCTGATTGTGGTACAATTTTATCGGACGTTTCAGTGTTGGGAAAGTTGGGTATTCTATGAGTCTATTGAGCTGCGCATTGCCCTTAGTAGGGTCTTTTGATCTTATCAAATGTAGAGCTCCACTACCTTTACTGATAATTTTGCGTGATCTCAGAGAAATCCCTACTAGGCCACATACATTAAGTGTCGTCATTCAGTCATAAAAGGAACAGCTGTCGATTTCGATAGTCGAATGAACGAGTTGAATAGTAAAGCAGACTCCAAATTACAATACAACGGAAGGATACAACTGAATGGTAAATACCAAGCAAATGAATAATCAAGGAAGACAAAGCAGTTTCACCTCAATATCAATCTTTAAGTATTAATTATTCTGAAAGCCAATTGCCTGAATATACAAAGCATACGCACACTCCACACTTTGTTACCTTTAGAAGAATCTACTGCGAACTGCTCTTAAAGAGTTAGTAACATGCATGAAGTGTTGAAATTGTACCTGCACACATGATTTACTATATACCATACCGATATTATGCATAGTTTTAGCAATAACAGCAGATATCGTTTTTTCGATGACACTATGCGGCGGGCTTTGTAGTCTATGCGGCACTTACACGTTGTCTCTACTAATCGAACAAGCTAATCGCACATAATGCAAATTTTATTGCTGCATTGCCGTGCCGCATTGTGGCAGGTGAGCAAATGCAAAGCAACAGCAATAACAATGTGATGAAAAAGTTTGAAAATGCAGTCTGCAGTTTGCACAGGTCCAATACTAGGCACACACACATCATGGAAGCTGTAACGAATTTTAGAACAGCTGCACAGTTACATATTTGAAATTTGAAATTGCTGTTTGCAACGCTTTTACTTTGCCGTTGCACAAATTTGCTATTTCATAAACAAGCTGCTCGAGTGGCCCCAATTTTCTCGGCCTTTTTGGTGGTGAGCATTTGCGAACCTTAAAATACTACGAGTGAGTTCGTTGTAGACCTACTTTGCCACTGTGGTCATATATGAGGCGGTCATATATGAGTGTGTGTGCACTGCTGTATTTTTATACTATATGTTTTATACAGATGTACGTAGCGTCACAATGCTGTGCTGGGCGCCTGCGGCTGTGGTTGTCACTGCATTTGTTATCGTCGCCGAATGGGCGTTTTGCGGTTTGGGGGCTGTTAAAATTTATTTTTACATTTGCTGTTAAAACTTGCAGTTAACTACCAACACATGCTCACCTGTTGAGTGCGTACTATTTGAATATGCAAATATGTTGCAGACATAAATATATGCTCCTTCTACATATATATATTTATTATATAAATATACCAGAAAAACTTATATTATTAATTGGTATAGCTGCAAGATAGTTGGTAGAAAAACATTTCATTTTGTGTTCAAACATGAAAAATGTAATTGTGAAATTGCTAAAACCTTTTACTATGATATTTATGGAATACTTAGAATTTGTATACAGTTGCAACATGTTGCTGCAAAGTAGAGTAGTTTTGCTCATCTAACGACCCTAAAAATACTCGAAATATATATAGGGTTATATACATACATATTGGGTAGTCGAAAAAGGCTTTTCGTATTTTCTGAATGGATGTCGTTGCAGTAGTATATCTCCAGTGCTACCAATCACATTGTGTCAAAACATATAGTGTGAGATTTTAAGGCGGATTGTCGACTTCATTTAGCAAAAAAAATTATGAAAAAGACTGACCAGGGCCGTTACATAAGCAGCTATCACATATCTAAGGAACTTAATATTTATGATCAAACAATTTTGAACTATTTAAAAGAGGCAGGATACAAAAAGAAGCTCGATGTTTACGTACCACATGAATTATCTATGAAAAATTTAATGGACCTGAGATTCTTTGCTGAAACGAAATGAAATTGAACCATTTCTGAAGCGAAAGGCAACAAGAGACGAAATGTGGATCAAATAGGACCATAATGTGCAAAAAATACCATAGCCCCAGCGTAGTGAAGCTCAACAAATGGTCGCAAAGCCAGGATCGACGCCTCGAACAGTTATGCTGAATATTTGGTGTAATTGGAAATGAATTATCCACTATGAGCTGCTTCAGCCTAGTCGATTGATTTTACATTTTACTGTCAGCTGTTGATGAGATTGAAGCAAGCAGTCGAAAAAAAAACGACCAGAACCGATCATCAGGACAACGCTAGAACACACACATTTTTGATTACTCGGAAAGAACTGGGAGAGCTTGACTGGGAAGCTTTAATGCATCCACCATATAGATCTTGCACCATCGAACTATCAGTTTCGTTCAATGCAGAATTCGCTGAATGGAGTAAAGTTGGCTTCAAGAGAAGCCAGTTTTTCGCCGAGCAACCAGAAAAGTTTTACGCTGATGGAATAATGTCTCTAGCGGAAAAATGGCAAAAAGTGGTCGATCAAAATGGTACATATGTATTTCTTTATTATCATAAACATTAAAAAATATGCTGAAGTTTGATAATACGACAAGACTTTTTCAACTAACCAATATATCGGTTAATTTGGCGTAATTCATTCCTGGTTTTGTCAAATAATGAATATTGAATTTTTTTAATATGAATTTTTGGAAACACCTGAAGGTACATAAAATCGCGACTTCTAGCCTTGCCAGTAGCAAGAGTATAAAATGTTCGGTTACGCCTGAGCCTAGCGCTGCCTTACTTTTTCAAATTTGTTTTATTAATTCCATATTTATTTGCAGAATGTTCAAAATTTCACATAAATTCTGTTATATAGAAATAATATAAAATCAAAAATACATATGTACATATACATATGTATATCCAAAAAAAGGCACAAATAATTTGTGAAATTTTGGGTTTGAAATTGAGTAAATATAAGTTCGAAGAACACCCTGGCGTTTCCGGAAACACAAAAATATGCATTTAGCACGCATTTTTCGGCATGAAATATATAAAAACATTTAATAAACTAATGCTGATATTCTTTATGTGTCTTCTCGTTTGCTGATGTGCCTCAAATATAAATATTTGGTTGCAATCAAATCAAGTTTATTAATCTAGACTACAATATTGGCAATTTTTGGGCGCAATCTGCCAAAATGGGTTAAATTCGCTGAATAAACAAACACATACACGTACGCCGTTATTTTGCTGGCTTCTCGCTTCTCGGTGCTCGATCGAATGTTCAATTGCATTAGCTGCGCTCACGTGGTTCGAGCAATGCGATTTACGACGCAGGCCCTAAGCCGATTATTTGTAATGGGAGCGCAGCGCCATGCATAGTAACGAAGTCATCGGTAAAACGAAGCGTAGTAACGGCAAATGTTTACTAATATTCTAATTAAGTAGAGTAGCGAATAACTGTCAGTATACACACCAACAAAGACGATATTAGTGAAGTAAAAATGCACATTATAGTAAAATATTGGGTAGTCGAAAAAGTCTTTTCGTATTTCTAATCAAACTTCAACTCAATATATTATATATTTTTATTCCAATTTTTTTTGTTAAACACAATTCTGTGGCTTTAATTTTCGCACACGCATAGTTTACCAAATAAATTTAAAATTAAAACAAACTCTTTCGCTGCATTCGCGACAAACTAACATTTTCGCTTTGCACTTGCACACTCACTGCCGCATTTTCGCTTCGGTTTTGTTAACAAATTTTGTGGTTTACTAATTTGCACAATGCTTCCGCTTGCTGAGTTTATTTTTAGTTGTATCTCCGAGTAGATGCCACTCGCGCCTACTTATGTAATGTGCAGCTGTTCACATGCCGCCCGCACATACTATACACACACACATACAAAACAAACAAGTGGCTGTGTGCGTTAATACACTCTTATTATTTGCATAGCTTTAGGCATTAAACCACAATTTCATTAGGCTTACCATAAGTACAAGGGGATTCTGTGGCGTCAAGCTATTTCTATTATCCTTTTACGCAATTTAAATGAAATTTTCATAATTTCGATTTTGCGCGCGAATTCTAATTATAATGCACTTGACTCAACACTGATGCTACAAACTAACTATTTGCATGCAATGAGGAATTAAGTGGATACTTTTTAGGCTTCCTCAATTAGGAAATACTGAAACTTGAATCAAGTTAGATTTATATTAATTTCTTTAAAATATTCACACTTCTATAGTTTTCTACGAAGGTATAATAGAAGCAAAACAGACATTGAAGATTGCAGCGTATTTTACCGAGTATGCTTTTATAAAAAATACTCCACTTGGTCTTATCTTTTCTATGAGCTTCATTCTTCTCTAGCAAACGCACAATTGTACAAGTTTTCGCTTATTCACAATGCTATAATTATTATAGTATTATCGCTATAATTTTGGTAAGAATTTATTAAACTTTTGCTATTAACTTTGTCTCAACCTTTTTTATTTTCTAACAAATTTAATATTCAAAAGCTTTTTATCCAAAGCGAAAACGGCCAAAAAACGAATAAAAGTTATAAAATTACCCCAAAAGTGGATTGTGATTTCAAAGCTTTCTCAGAAAATGATTACAGCTAAAAACAATTTACAGCAGCGAATGTTAATTAACATTCACTGACATCATTCTCTGTGAACATTTTCTGTGAACTTTTCTGTTTACATTCTCTGTTAGCATTAGCTGTTAATATTCTCTGTTTTATTCTCTGTTAACATCCTCTTTTAACATTCTATGTTAACACTCTCTGTATACAGTCACTGTTCTCAGCCAATGCTGTTACATAAAATTATTCTGTAACTAGTGTGCAAGCCTAGTTTTATCTCAAAATCTTTCGCAAGCTTAATACTACAGAATAGTACCGTTAAAGCATAAAATTAAAGCTTGAAATGTGTTTTCTTGATTAAAATTTTATTTGAAATTCATGTAGTAAAGAAAAATAATGTTTATTATCCCGTTTGTAGACTTCCGGCATATGAAATAGTTAACTATTTATTATAAGCAATTATGTTCATGTTTTTAAATTTTTGTTAGAGAACAACCGACGTTATCACTTAACTTGCCATCGCCACTACAAGTGAACCTAAATAGTTTCAGTAGTAGTATCGCGCAAACATAAAGCTGGACAGGCGCTGACAAGTGGGAAAGGCAGCGACAGCTGTTCGCACCGATTGCGCGTATTTGAGCAATCAATCACCGTAGTGTTGCATTGCCGAACTTCTGCCTAATCGTGTTTGCATGCCTCTCTTTTAGGTAGTGTACATATGCACATATATACATACATATGTATGGCTGGGTAACTGTGAATTGCTTGCATTACATTTCTATCCATTTGGGTGTGTCAGATTATGTGACTCCGTTGTGTAATAATATATAAATATATTATACAATATAAACAATATATAACATAAATAAGTTATTGGAATATTTATTACTCATATATATTTTTTCTCAAGAAATTATAACAACTAGCAACTAAATATTTCTCATACCTCTATCTTTCTATAAATTGTGTACTGATATTATAATTTAAAGTTCAGTGCATAAAAAGTTAGACTCTCACCGGCAGGCATAACAGGTCAATTGAAAAGTCTCCGGGCTATCATATCAAACATATTTTTGGGGAAAATTGTTTTATCTATACAACTTAATCCAATCAAGAGTGATATAATATACTAATTGTAGTGACCATCCAACTTTTCAATACCATTTTTGGAGTACAAATTGTCCTTTGCTTTCAAATTGGCCTCAGTTTTGGCGATCACCTCTTAACTCGACGAAGATTTCTTCTCATCGAGCATTTCTCTGTGATTTGAGAACACAGATACAACAATTCGAACTTTAGTTCATGGATTTTTGTCATCATTTTCACAGATTTGTGGCACGGTGCATTGTCATGGTGAAACATCACTTTCTTTTTCTTCAAATTCCTCTTTATCATCTGAATGTTGTTAAATTCATACACGCGCCTTTGAAGATTAGGACTAAGTTAAAATCATATGACTTCAAGTCTTCTAGCGCCATCAATTTGTCAGGCCGGGAACTTTTCAATTGACCTGTTATATGAAGGCCTTTTATATAATAATAACAGTCTACAAAATTTTTTTATTAAAAGTATAGAATGACCTTTAAATTCAACGCCTATTAATACACACGTACATACATATCTACATGCACAATCTAACAACAATAAAATCTTCAACTTTCAATTTTCATAACTGCTACAAAAGGTTCAAAGAATAGGCAGCTACTCAAAGCCACACGTCAACTTTGCGGCTAATACGGCTGATGTGTGGCCAAGTAATCGCACGTTGGAATAATTAGGCAAAGCATAAAACAACAATAAAAATCGAATATAATTAGCATAACTTCTTTGATCCGATTTGTGCGACGAGCGTGGAGATAAAAGCATAAAAGCACAAATAGCTGCGAATAAAAATAAAATCACAACAAACAATGAAGCGACGCCAAACAAAAACCACGCAAAAACAGAAAGCAAGCAAAAAAAGCTGACGAAATCCGAGTGACGTAGGGGGCCCCTCCACAATAGAGCTGCCAGCTAAAGAAACCTGTTGAATCGCCGTTGCTGAGCTAGGCTTGCCGGCAATCGCCAAGTGGCAATGAATGCATGCGAGTGTGTGTGTGCGTGAGTGTTTTATTGCTTTGCACGTTTGTCGCAGGAATTTCTCTGCTTACGCTTAACGGCACTTTGCGGCGTGCACCAGCGTTGCCACGACAATATCTGGCTGGAAAACCACAACGCCAACAGTAATAAAAACAAAAAACAACAGTAATAAAACTAAAAAGCAGCGTAAAAGGCAAACAAATTAAGCAAAACAAAATGTTTAATAAGCGTCGCCTCGATAAATGGCAACAAAAAGAGCAAGTGCGCTTTTTAATTTTAGCTAAAGATTCATATGTACAAATAAAAAATGATATACATACATATGTACATTCATATATGCATTTTCACAATACTGTCGAGCAATTTTTATACCCTCAACAGGGTATATTAAGTTTGCAAAGATGTTTGCAACATTCAAAATTTAATGTCAGAGACCATATGAAGTATATGTATGAGTTGAATGAGCCAACTAAACCCCAGGTTTAGGGATTTCTATCTGGAATTTTGAAAACGCCTTTTTTCACCTAGAAGTTGCTCATTTGTGGGAACGACCGATATCGAAGCACTATAGCATATATGTAGCTGCGATACAAATTGAACAATCGGTATGAAGTGCTTGTATGGAAATCTATTTTATTTGACGAGATATCATCGCAAAATTTTGCCACTGTCTCGGAAAAAATTTTCCAGATCAGATTTCTATTATATAGCCGCTATGCAAATTGAACCACCGGAGTCAAGTCCTTGTATAAAAATCGTTTGTATATGACTGAAAATTAATACAGACTATTTTCTAAAGCTTTGCTACAATATATGAAGAAATTTCCTAAATTGAAAGCTGCCATAGCTATAGCTGTCATACAAACCGATCAATCGGTATGAAGTGCTTGTTTGGAAAACTTTTTCATTTGACAAGATATCTTCACGATATTTGGCATGGATTATTACTTAAGGTAGCGGTATAGTTTCCGAGAAAATCGTTCAGATCGGCTGACTATAGCGTATAGCTGTCATACAAACTTAACGATCAAAGTTCTTATAAGGCACCTTTTGTAATTGTGTAGGCTATTACAGCAAGCGAAGTAAAGGTTTTTTTGGTGTTATTTTTTTGTTTTTGTTTTCGTTTTGAATTGTTTTTTTTTTTTGTTTTTTTTGGGTATTGTTTCTTTTTGTTTATCAAATACGGAACAAGTGCATTTGAAAACACGAGCCCAAACAGGGGTGCGTTACAATTACATTCGTTATGGCAGCATTTTTTTATTACTGCTCTCAATGACCGTTGACTTTTTTGTGCGAACTATTACTTTATATTTTTAATATATTATATTTTCGATCGAATCGAACTGTAGTCGAACCCAGAAGGTTGAAGCGTGATCACGCATACTCAACTAGAAACAGCAAATAAATTTTGACTTTCATATTTTTCTAACTAAAAATCATTTCACTTAAGTGCCAACAAATCGATTATATATAGCACATTACAAGCTTTGGCATTTTGTTTCGCTTAAAATTTTATTTATTAAACAATTTACATGGAACTAGTTTAACGATAAGTGCACAGCAAGAATTGATTTGCATTTTCAATGTTTGCTTTATTTTCCCTATAAACTGTCACTATAACAATTAATTATTATTATAATTGATGTTTTCGTTCATTAAAATATGCTGAATTCATTTCTTTTTCATTAATTAAAGAGAAATTAAATCATTTGTTTACTCGTAAAAATAAATATAAATGAAATATGCATACATACGCAACGCAAAAGCGTTCAATGTCCAGGGGATTTTTCGCAGCAAAGTGACTCACGCGGCGAGATGATGAGGAACCGCTTTGGAGCGTCACCAATCAACATTTCATTTCTTGCTCCTTGCCTGACTTATATATTTACACATACACACGCATACATACATATACATCCCATTGACTAGAAAATAATTGACGATCGCATGTTGACGCTTGAAAAGTCCCTTTCACATGCGACTTTGTTGTTGGAAAACCCGGAATACGCAAAATACATTCTGCGTTGCGTTTGTTCCAGCATCTCAAAAGCATAAGTGTTCGTGAAATGTGTTAATTAGCATGTGGTTGAACGAAAATTGCACGTACCTGAGCGTCTCTGTCGATTACGAACGCGTCAATAGTGAGTTATAATCTTGTAGCGAGCGTTTCATATGTTTGCAATTACAAATTTTTGCGGTTAAATGTGGCGATCGGTCACATATTCGCTTATTTTATTTAAATACTATTGTTTTTTGCGGCTGCACAACCGGTAAGCAGCTGTGCTGCGCTCAACTTGTAAGCGGTCGAACGAGTTGTGGTGCGCATGCGCTTTCTCAAGGTTTTCTTGCAGCCGCTTTTGTCGCTGGGAGAGGTTAAATATTGGTAATTGAATACACCAAACAGTCGCCAAGTGTTTTGACCGCACGCTCGGGTGGCAAATCATGTGCTTCTATATGACTTTAAGACAATCACCTGCAAAAACAAAAAAATTTAACACAAATTGTCAATCAACGACATGCAATAAAATATTTGCTTGCAGTAAATGTTGGGAAAAAACACTGCTGCACCCAAAAAACGCAGAAAAAACAGTTGAGTGTTGCTTTTCTTGCTAAGTTTACTTTTAAGTATAGCTTTTAATAAATAATCAAGTGTGTTTCCTTTCAAAGCGCGATTGTTGGCTTTTTAACATTTTTAAATTTTCAAAATGCGCAATTAATAGTTTTGAATTTGGCTAATACCTTTATTATAATGCAAAAATTTTGCTTACTGGCTCAAGCTACTTAGTACATACTTAGTCTATGAGAAAGCGTTACACGAGGGCAAATCAAGCGTATATTGTTACTAAACGTAGGTAGACTTTAATATTGCGGAATTTGGCGACCTTAGTGTCGTAAAATGGAACTGAACTTTATCGAAAGGTTTGACATTTTGTTGTTTAACATACTCAGCCCGTTCATACATACGAGCGCTATTTGTGTGGTTTACAGTAACTTAAAATATTCAACTCGGCCAAAACATGGAATTAAATCGCGAACATTTTCGCTCGATTAACTCAGCAATAGTGCATCGCTGAAGTAAATTAAATTTTTGATGATAAAGCTTCATAAAACACCAGTTTTTATCGTTTATATGATGAATTTAATCGATGTTGGAGGTCACTCCATGATGAATTTCGAAAAGGACCCGTAAAATTAGTTGTTCTTCCGGAAACTATTGATGCTATGAGCAAACTGATATTACGAGCTCATGATGAGACTTATGGGACCAATCTTTTTTTTTTCAAGAAATTAGGAAGATAAACCGACAAAGACGATTCACTCTTCACCACGACAATGCTCCCACACATCGACTAAAAGAATTGGATTTTTGAGTACTTAAAAGATCGATTTGATGAGTCATCCCACGTAAAGTCCTGACTTGGCGACGAATGACTTCTTTCCAATCCCGTAAGTAGAAAATATATTAAGATGTCAATGTCTTTTCCACTCCTAAATTGGCGGTTGTTTGCTCAGAACGCTTATTTTTGACATACTTCAATAAGAGTGACAAAAATGCGTCAACGAATGCTTCAAATACATGCAAGAGTGTAGAGATCTTAATGGAAAATATTTGGAAAAAAAATTTTCGATAACCAAATTTTTTAAGCTCTCCAATCCCGAAATATAAATGACAACCTAAGTATTTTCCTAAGGTACTGTTTCTGCCTTCACCATGTTGCATATTCATAAACAGATTTTTATTAAAATGGAAAGCCGTTATGCCAATTAGCCGCCTGTGTTTTTATCATGTTATTCATAAAATATCTAATTTATACTTGTAAGTTCGCACTCCCTTCATTAAGGCCACTTGACTAAGTTAGTAAAAGTAGTTTAGATACAGATTGAATAGGCGTGTTTTGTCCAGTTTACACTTAGGTATTTGCTTATTCTTATTAAAGGCAGTGGGTGTTAAGTAAAGTGTTGCCCTATCCCTCGCCCTTTGCCGAGTGTACCCACACCTGTAAACTAATCTGACATCGATTTATCGTAAAATAGTTGTTATGATACTTTTATCATTATTGAGTAGTAAAGTGCAAATTAAACTTGTGTAATCTTTTTAAGCGCTTTCTTATAATTATAACATTTCGCATTAAATATTGAATTTATATTTCTCATTAGAATTGAAATGATATTATTTGATATTTTCAGGCGAATTCACCGGAATCACAGGCAGTATATTTTGCATAATATTTTACATACACACAGACAAACAAATTAAAGTCGTTCACTAATTTGTGGTTTGGTTATTCAACTACCGAGGCCCCTAATGTGACACGTTCACTAAACAAAGTCTATAAAAATGACGTCAAATCATTAAAATGCCAATTTTTCTAACAAACCTATTTAGAAACAGAGAAATTCCTTCCTAAACAGATACTCAAACACTCAAATATTAAAAGCGACTTTCGTCAACAGCAAGAAATGTCATTTGCTTGCCGAGCATAGTCAATAAAGTTATCTATTTGAAGAAGATAAAAGCTTGAGTAGTAAAAAATAACAAAAATACGCAGCCAGCACTTGAAAGACGGCGACAAAGTAAACAAGTAAACTATGCGAGAACACACTAAAGTTAAAAAAGTGTAGGTGTTTGATTACTGAAAGCTGACGATATGATCAGTTGTATATATGCGTGTGTGTTTATTTTGGAAGACCAAAGAAGATCTACCATGAATTGGATTTCAGTATCATTTTCTTCTTGTTTTTACAGCTCTTACATTCAGGGCGTATTTTAGTCTAGCGGCATGAATTTCAGAAAATTTTTGAGGTATCTTAAAAAGAAGGCAATTCGTATTTTTACTGAACATTTTCTATCAGTTACCTATTAGTTCCTTACAAGACAATATTAATTAATATAAAAAAAATTTTAAATTTCAAAAACTGGCAGCTGAGGATGTAGGCGGCCTAAAAAATTGACACGGGACCTATCCACAATTCCAATCCTTTTAGTAATCTGACACAAAAAAACCAAAAAACCCTAGAACAATGTCCCAATATCTGGAACTGTGGAAAAGTTGGATATAATTTTTTACCTTATGTATGTACGCTTCGATTTTTTTTAGAATAGTAAGAATTAGGGAATGGGGCTAGTGTTAGACATAGACAAGTGCATTAATAAGACGCTCTCAAAATTTTAGGTAAATCGATTGAGTAGAACCTAAGAAATCATAGATATCTTTTTGAAAAACATAGTTTCGAAAAAAACGCTTTAATATTTTTTCTTTGGCCGAATCAGTTTGGAACCAGTTCAGCAACAGACCTATATTTATAATTGGAATTTTACTTACTTCCTTAAACTAAACCCTCCAGGTTCCCGGCTGTGACGAAAATTTTACAATTTCCTAAATTTTTTCTTGAAAGATTTTGAGTTGAGTTTTGAGTTATATGTAACTGTTAAAATCTTTCAGTCAAAATTTTTAAAAATTTATAAAGTTTTAATTTTGAAAATTATTTATAAAACTTGATTTTTGAAAAATCCTTTTAGGGTGTTCTTTTTGAATATTTAAGCTGACAAAATATTTTAGAAAATTTTTTGGAAATTTTAGAAATTTAAAATTTGAATTTGACAATTATTTATAAAATTTGACTTTTGTAAAATCCTTTTAGAAAGCTGTTTTTGAATACAACTAACAAAATATCTCCAAAAAAAATTTAAAAATTTTACGATTTCTAGAAATTTTTTTGCATACTTATTTTGAAAATTATTTATAAAATTTGACTTTTGTAAAATCCTTTTAGAAAGCTGTTTTTGAATACAACCAAGAAAGTATCTACAAAAAAAATTTTAAAAATTTTACAATTTGTAGAAAATTTTTTGAATAATTATTTTGAAAATTATTTATAGAATTTGAATTTTGAAAAATATTCTTAGAGAGCTGTTTTTGAATACAACCAAGAAAACATCTAAAAAAAAGGTGTATAAGTTTTAACACTTCTAGAAAATTTATAAATTTTAAAATCTCTAAAAAATTTGTTGAATATGCCCTTAACTTCAGTATCTTTAGTTGTGGCAGCTTAACGGTGCAAAATCACTATTTAATGTCTCATTTAATATTTTATCATATATAATTGTAATTACATGTTAAATCGAAAATTACAATGCAGCTTACACACAACACACAATCAAGATAAAATAACCGATGTTGGCACAACACAAAACCGCAATTAATCAATAAATAACATAATAATAACAACAACGTAACGCCGCAAAGAGTCGTTTGGGCGACCTTCACCATAATTTCACGATCATTGTTCTCCGCTGACTAAGAGCGGCTCTTTCGGTGTTATTTAATACACTTCAGATTCACTTTAGTTACAATACAAGATTTGCGCAAGATTTGTTTATGCTTCGACGGCGTCGCCGAGAACACATCAAATTCAGTTGTGATCGTCAGTGGAGCAGTTCGGTTCGATTGAACGCAACTGCCTTTGAATCGTTGATCTACGGGGAAAACAGCGCGAGATCGGACATCGCGCATTTTTATTAAATAAACGCAACTGAGTGTAAGACACTGCGATTAAATTACATGCGGCGTTAAATTAACGACATAATATTATATGTGATTTATTGCCTCGAATTGCATTACGAATAATCACACGAGTATTCCGAGTGTGCGACGCCGCCCGCAGTGCTCAGTGAGTTTGATTGCCGCTCAAGTGCTTTTGTTGTGTAAAATTGCTGCATTCATCAAGCGTCTGTCAGGTGGGTGTGTGAAAACAGTTATCACTTGAGTTGGAGATAGTGACGGAAGTAACGTGCAAATGGAATTAGATAAGAAGTGTTGCGATCACAAGCATTTCTATCAAAAGAAATTGTGTCAAGCATAGAAACTTAAGTGAATACAGATTCCCTCTTTATCGAGCAATGATTGCAGTTAATACTTGAACAAATTGCAATAGAACTAATTTTCTATTATGTATGTGATTATATATGAAGCTATTTAAGCACAAAATGCCGAAAAAAAGATTCATAAAATTCCATATAAATAAATATAGCCGTAAATACTTGTAAAACTTAACGGGAATATTACAACAATTCAAATACAAATGTTATAAATATATACAATAAACACTAAGGAGAACAAGTTTGTCAAGCTTCGCGCCAAGTTAAGAGCGATCTTTTGATTAATTGTTGTTGCTGATATGAAATAGGGGCGAAAACGAATGTGTTTTGAAGTTTCAAGAAATTGTAAAATATACATAAAAGGCAGAAAATTATAGTTTTTTTACTCTCAATACACTAAGTGTTCATAGGAAAGTGGGCTTTACAGGCGCTTATAAATATGAAATTTATAAAAAGTTTCTCCTTATTTGAAATATTCGGGGAAGTTATATGCAGAAGGAAGAATAATTTAGAAAAACGTTGCAAAGTTAGGTTAAGTTTGAAGGCTGATCCAGAGATCTCACTTTGACGATAAAAATTGCTCAGCCGTTTAATTTCTATTTCCATCAGCTCGGTAGAATATCTGAAATTTTGAGCTACCAAATGCAAAAGGTTAATAAAAAAAGTTGTAATTTTATTTTTTGTTTTTGGAGCTTATTTTCACTCCAAGTCAGAAAACAAGCATTTTTCGTAAGGATTTTTATTTAATAAAAACATTCAATAAATAAGTAAAAATAATGCATTTTGGCAGAATTTAATAAACTTTAGTAATTGGTGATTCATCTAGAAAAATTTTGGATTCTCTTGATTCTGTAGTGATGCTTCTGGAACTTTCGAAAAATGGTTATCACGTTTCCAAAATACATAGTCAAAATTGAAAAAAAAAAATTAAATTAATTTGAAAATTTTTTTGAATAAATTTTTACACATTTCATCGATTTTTCGGATTAAAAAAAAAACTGCCCTATTGATTGTTTTGAAATTTTCAGCGTAATACGTGAAAATGTGATATTTAAAAAAAAAAAATAAATAAATTTGAGATTTTTTTGGAATATATTTTTACATGTTTCTAGCGAAACAGTGAAATTTTTGAAAAAAAAAAATTAAATTTGAAAATTTTTTTGAATTTATTTCTACATGCTTCAGGAATGAATAGAGGAATTAAAAAAATTCGAATTTTTTGTCAGCTCTAAAAAATTAACATCCACTGCTGCGGTGATTTCGGCCTTCTCCGCAGATGAAACATAAAGATTAAACATTCTCATTAAAGCAGAAGATGACGAAGTTATATTTTATTTTTTTTCGTTTTTTGCCTGCTAAAATTAATGTTTTAATCGGATAAAAAATCGTTAAATCATGGTAGGTGGAATTATGGCATAAAAAAGTTCTCATGATGGCATCATTTGTCTTCGAGTAATCACAGCAGCAAATAAGAAAAATGCTGAGGGAGCTGGCAGAGTGGCTATATTTCAAATGGTCGTAACTCAAAAACTTTTTGAAATATCGATTTTATATTTTATAATCCAATTTTAAAATGTTCAAACTATCAAAATATGAAAAAATATATATGGCTTCAAAATCGCTAGGTGTGCCTCTTAAGACAGCTCACATTGAAATTTTCTCCGAATTGCTCTCAGAAGAATCATGTTACCATTTAAAAAACTCAGTTATGTATAAAAATGTGATAAATTCTATACGCAAAAAGCTAACTTTTTTGTTAATCACAACTCTCTAACAATGCGCCATACAAAGCGGAAGCAGCAGCTTAAATCAAAATTCAACCGCCCAGCTAGAAGTAAAATACTATCTCAATCGACGCAACATCATTAATGCATTTAAACTAACAGCGAGCAAATGCCGCGCACCTTTAGCACACCCAACACCCAAGCGGCCAACAGCTGTGCTGCATTCCCAGCAAGACAAAAAACAAATGCCAGCTCATAACATATGCGGCCGAGTTAAACTTTAGCTTTTTCACGCTGTCATTCAGCAATTCATTGGTAATTGTCGGCGGGCCGACAGGCGGAACTGTACTCCTTGTCACGTTAGCACGCGGCGCGCATATAAATCAGCGGCAACTGAGCCAGTTCTGTTAAATTGTTGCTGTTTACACTATTTAATTCGCTTTTTTATTGCCAACACTAGCTTTGCACTAATCACAGCTCTTCAGCGTTGTTGGCGATTTGAATTTATTACGGTGCTTAAGTTGGCTGTTATAATTCAATAAAATACCTAGTTTAAACATGAGCTCTTATATGCATGTGAGTGTGTGTGTGTGGTGCTGAAAAGTGCATTCATTAAATTTGAGCGCCCGTATTACTCATACGCCTACGCGCACCCAGTGCCCAGTGCCGCGTGTGGCTAACAGGTGTTCGCTTCGCGCTCATTAGCATAACACGACAGCGGGGCGATGTGTGTGCGTGTGTGGCATAGGCATTATATCATTAGTTGTGTTTGCTTGATATTCATAGTAGCTTAATTAAGTGCAGGCAGGCAAATATTGAATTGACAAAATGCTTGAAAATATGCTAATGAGATTACTCGTAATTTTTTTTTTTTTTTTGATTTTTCTACGATTCGGCAGGCGCAATGACTATTAAAGTTATAACTACTAATCAGTTGCGACACTTATGATGATGTATTTATCACTTAATTATATAATTTGATTACATGATTTAATGGCGGCGCTTATGTAATTGCGTTGCGCTGACTGTGTTTATGTTGTTGTTATGTAACTGCGAGTTATTGCAATTAAAATTTTTTCAACTTTTCAATTGAAAGTTTGTGAGGAATGCTGGTGTTAAACGCGCAGCATTGCGTTTGCTTGTTGTCTTGTCTAATGAGCTGCTAATTGATGCAAATGCATGCTAATCGGATGCTGTGTATGCAGCGCCTAGCCGCTTAGCCCGCCAAAGCATAACATTTTGTGCGTTTTACTTACATACATTGTTAGCAATCCGTGCTAGCGCTGAACAAATAGCACTGAACCCTAAATGCATGTCTCACTTACATTGTGTGAATGTGAAATAATTTGAATGGAACACTAAAAATTTGCATTTGCTGCATTTGAGTGTGGGCAATGATAGGTTTGCGCATAGTTCGTGACTAACTGACAGCTGGCGTGATAGATATCAGCGGAGGCTTTGCATAGCTGCCTTTCACATTTAAATGTTGCACAGTGATTTATTAACTGTTTGACGCCATAAAATTTGCAAAATTTGCTAAATCAAATCGAAATGATTAATTTCGCTATTGTAAGTCAAATTAAAGGGGGTTACGAACCGGAACATATTCGAAATTATATAATTATATACATAAACAATTAGAATTGTGCTAGATATTTATGCAAGTTTCCAATCGAAGCAATTTGTGGCTCATGTCGGAAGAATTTAAAACAAGAAAAGCTGTAATACCCTTCACAAATACATTAGATTTTATACAAGAACACGATTTCGACCAGTCTGCTTGTATGGTAGCTATATGCTATAGTGGTCCGATCGGTACGATTTTCTCAGAGATTATAACTTTTGCTCTAAGTAATAACTCAAGCCAGGTTCCTTGAAAATATTAAATACACAAAATTTCCATACAAGAACTCGATTTCGATCCCTCAGTTTGTATGGCAGCTATATGCTGGGGTGGTCCGATATAAAATACTTTTTCGGAGATTATACTACTGAATACGGTATTAAACCATGAGAAATTTCAAAACAATACCTTGTCAAATACAGTCAATCAGATACAGTTTTTACTACAAGTACTTGATTCCAATCGTTCAGTTTCTATGGCAGATACATGCTATAGTAACTCAATCCGAACAAAATCTTGGAAGATTGTAAAATTATTTTAGAAAATATTCTATTCTAAATTTCTTGAAGATACCTCATCAAACCTTGATTCCAATTGTTCAGTTTGTATAGCAGCTATATGCCATAGTGGTCAGATCTTAACGATTTTCTTATATATTATAAAATTGCTTCAGCAAATAATACAAGCCGAATTTGAAGAAGATATCTCGTAAAATAAAAGCGCTTTCCATACAAACACTTGATTCCCATTGTTCAGTTTGTACGGTAGCATTATGCTATAGTTATCCGATATCGGCGATCCCGACAAATAATCAATTTGTGGAAGAGAAAAGGACGTGTGCAAACTTCCAAGTCGATATCTTTAACACTAAGGGATCAGTTCATGAATGTACTGGCAGGCAGACCTTTGAAGACACGGGAAAGCTAAATCCACTCAGCTCATATTTTGAAAACAGAAGTGTACTAGTAGGTCAACGGCGGTTTAGTTCATTTAAAAAAACTTCTATTTGATTACGGACTACAACTAGCATCAAGACTAGGCCCTACGTGCACCTCCACTAAATACGAAGTATAACAATTTTGGTTTTTTTTCACAGCTGAGCATAATTGTAGCAACGCCAAAAGTGACTTGTTGCACGGCGCTTAAATGCTCTGTCAACAATGCCACAAATTCTAAGCATTTTCATGCAACTAAGCTCCGCACATATTCTCACAAACACACACACTCACACATAAGTGAGTGCATAAAACATTGATTTCAACAATTTTTCGACTCACTGGCGTTGATTGGTTCGTTGAAAACATTTTTGGTTGCTTAAGCACACATATACACTTACAATCATACGTGTGTGGGAAAAACATTTATTTGCGGATTTGATTCCCATTCAGGTTAGCTGGTGTGACTGCTACACATATACACACATATTTGCCTTGCATTTGCATACGACTTATGAATATGACCGACACCAGCGCACATACCACTCATACACACATACAAACATACACATACACAAACTACATAATAGTGTGTGTGCGCATGGGTGTATTTTTAAGCCTCATCAATGACACAATACATGCACACTTCAACAACACACTTGCTTACACTCACAACTGCTCACACACATATTAGAAACATATTTATTGCACATGAATATTGCATGTTTTCGATTTGCTCGGCGCTGCGAACCGTAAAATGGAAAAGTGTGTTAACAAGCGCATAGAATAGAATATTGTGGCGCAACTATTGATTTATTTTTGCCAATTTTTCTGGTTGATCGACGATTTTGCATATACAGGGTGCGTCATCGTTTTTGAAAAAAAAGTCTAATATCTACTGACAAAATACGAAAATACTTTTTTTTTCGTTAAATTTGGTGTTATGTGTACAATTTATGTAGACTTTTGTTCAGTAAGCTTTTTTTGTTTTTGAAGATTACTTGCAGCTGGCCGATGCTCCGAAAATTTTATAGTCAAATCTGGTGGGCTGTGTTGTCTGCTTCATATGAAACGTCATGTCTAACCAACTCAAACCGTTAGTAACTTTCAAGCAGTGATTGCATTTCTTCCGGCACAACCTTTGTCGCACCCTGTAAATTGCTTATTTACATAACGCCTGTGTATTTGTTTGTTAAATCTCTCTGCCACACACACTCTCAACAAACAACAATTTTGTCTGCTTTTTCGCACCGCTATGAATTCAATTTGGCATAGCATCTCGTATGTCGCCATATTTTATGTGCGTTTAAGGATATGCCAATGTGTATAGAATTTACAACTTTCACGCGAATTAACAGGAAAATTTATTTTGGCTTTCCAACATGCTTCATATGAATATATTCAATTAAATGTTTTAAGCATTTACGCTTGCAGCTTTTTGTTTTTAATTCAGCGTTTGATCCATCCAACGCTTGCCATTTGAAGCATTTCTCTTTTTCTGCCGCGCAGCCAATGAAATTCTAAACGCAAATAATGCATATGCGCCGTCGAAGTCAATCAAATAAAAATAATTTCCTGGCATTGAGTGGGGATTTAATACCGTAATGCAACTGGAAACTGTAAATCTATTTACGCGAATGAATTTACCTTTCGAAAAAAAATTATTTGAATATTTGCCGCATTAAAAATTTACAGCAATGCAGCAAAATGCGGAAATAGCAAATATAAATGCTGAAAAAATTATCAAAGTGTGGCTTAAATGCTAAAAAACTAAAAAAATTATTACTAGTAGATATAGAGGAAAAACCGTTTAAGCTAAAAATACACAGTTATTTGGTTGCGCGCTATATTTGCATGCCACAAAGTAAATATATATAAATTTTACTAAATTAATATGCTTTTATGCCCGCACACACCTACACTCCACTCATGCAGTACGTGCTGCAGTCTTGCGGCGCAAAGGAACCCAACTGAGCTGGCATTTACATACCACAAGGGGAGCAGCAGGTGGTGTTGCATAGATAGCGTCATGTATTGAGATGCAGATAAGGTTGCACTCAGCACATATGCTCCAATGGAAGTGCCAGCGGAAGGAAAATTTGACATTTTAGGTGCAGTGTGAGTTTTTTAGACCTTCTTAATTCATTTCCTCTTTTTTATGCATTTTAACTTTTATGCATCGAAGAAAGACAACGCTGATTCTATTTGGTATTTGGCGTTCCTTTAGCTCGCTATTAACTCAATCAACAGATTTTTCTACTCTTTCAACAATACATCTCTTATTAACACTTCCAACTTCTGTTAGAGAACACAGTTACCTAAGTAGAAACCCCTCAGCCTTTTAAAAATATAAATGTTATTCGCTGATTTCCTCTGCATCCATGCAGCCGTTATCAATATATGCTACTCCTCCACACCTCCGTGATGCACGCCAAGTTCATACGCACCAGCTTTTGCTTATGACAAGAAAATGCGTCTGCATATTTCTTCGAGTGCTCACTTACTTATATACCTCCTTTTTGTCATGTGCCGTTATATTATGAATGATGCGCTTCGTCTCTCATTCATGAACTTTGGTCGTATCGATTTCAGTGATGGGTGCAAGAGGTGTGCATCTGCTACAGTTTATTATTTTGTGATTTGTCACTTTTCCTCAAGCCCTCTTTGGCATAGCTCTCCTTATATTGTATACAGGAAGATGCAAATGTATACTCAACACTTGGCTGTCTGTGTTACTATTTTGTATGTCATATGGTGGACGGATTCAAATATTTTACATCCACCAATATGCCATCCAAGCCGAATGAGCGTAGAAACCGCACGCACTCGGTTGTCTTGTTGGTTTATCCAGGGTTCTATGCTACTTGGTCGAGTTGTTGGTTGACCAAGGGTTTGATGCTTCTCGCTTGGATTGTTGGTTGACAAAAGCTTCACTGTTTCCAGTGCACATGAAATAGTGAAAGAAGGCTGAAAATGTATGGGCGTTGATGACTTGCTTAACTTAAAAACAGGAAAAACACATTTTAAGTTTATGGAGTGGGTCACTAGCCGAAGCTAATTGTAAAGAGATGGGATTTTACACAAAACTTTCCACATTTTTCTGCTTTATTTGGCGTTGCAAGTCTGACAATTAATCAAATAACTTACTTGCGAGCTTCATGCATAATTTATATACATACATTAACTTAAATTTCTTAGCAATTTATCTTTACTAAAAGAGCTACTGAAGTTTGTCCACAACAATAACAGCAAAGTGTCGAGGAATTCAAGTCTTTCGCACTTTTAAGTCATGAACGATTACTCATTTAACTACTCATCTACTTAAGTATTCTGAGCATGAGACGTAATAATATTAACTTGGATTTAGAAAGTATCTAAATATATTATTTAAAGAATATATTATTATTAAAAAATATGAAAAAATATATAATGTAAGTAAACATTTCGTCTTTGGTAAAAAAAAAAAAAAAATAATTCAGTTAAATTCTGACGGTTAACTCCTGTTCCAATAAAAATTCTCTGGCCTGACATAGATGGCACTACTAGAATTAATTCCATTTGATTTCTACTAAACGCCCACCTTAGAGTACCTGCAAAATTATCAACTGAACGTTTCCATCATAGCTTTGTGAAAGGTAGGCGCAGTGCCTGTCCACTTTTGTCCAAAAACAACGACGCAGTGTTTGGTGGTAAGGTATTGCCGTCGGTATTTTGGGATGCGCGTGGATTACTTTTTATTGACTACCTTGAAAAAGATATGAACATCAACAACGACTATTACAATGGCTGCATATGAAGAAAATTAAGTACTGTTTCACCAAAACAATGCACTGTACCACAAGTCAGATAAAACGACGGCAAAAATCCATGGAATAGACTTCGCATTTCTTCCGTATCTACCTTATTCTCTAGACCGTGGCCCCAACTACTATTTCGAGTTCTCAGATCAGAGGCAACTTAGAAATAATGAACAAATCGCACTACAAAACTGGTATCGAAAAGTTGCAGGGTCGCTATAATCAGTATATCATCCTTGATTCCCTCAAGTTGACTAAAAAGTCTCTAGGAAGAATAAAAAAGCAAATTTTGTAAAAAAATCTGTTTTACTATTGCACCGCGGGCTAGTTTATAGTATACTATACAATCATGTTAACATTATTTTACAGTAAATTCTGTTGCGTTTGAGCAGAATGCTCCTAACTGTTCATTCTCTTTAAACTTTAAACTCTCTTTAAATAACATTTTTGGACAGCGCGTATTGGTCGCGAGTAAATCAGGGATATTTTTACAGTGCTCGCAAAATATACGTATGCGCTCGCGCTCTTTCTCCCCCGAAACATTAAATTTGTATGACCAAAATAAGCAGAAGTTTTGTTAGTTTAGCTAAACAATGCAAATACGAGTTGCTGCTGTTACTAAGAATACTTTAATTTTGTAGAAAAGGTGTAGATGTTTGTATTTTGTTCAGCTTAAGCGTTTTAATGGACAAAACTGTTTGGAAGCTTTTTTATAAATTATTTTTAGCAAAGCTTTTTACTACAATACAATGGCACATCGCCTGTAAGTGTGCTACAAATGCTAGACATATTTATTAAAAAAAAAAAAATACAATGTACGATAAAAGCAGCCAATGCTTATAGCCAAAAGTGTATGTCACAATAAATAATGTCTCAATAAATATTTGTTTAAAATCGACAACTTTTACTTAAACTATTTTAAATCGTTAACATGAGAAGGCGAAAGCATTTTCTTCTCTGCAAGCGCTTTGTTGGCTTTTCATGAAAATATATCCATATTATTTCAATTGAAGTTTTCAATCACGTTGTTCTCACTTGTTTACCTCGCTTTCATTCTTCTCATGCATTCGCTCGCTTCTTGCTTTATTTGCTTTGCTACGCAAACCCACGCCGAGGGCATCATAAAAAATATCATAAAAGCGTGTCTCCATTTGTTTGCATCAATTTCCATGATTTTCGCTACTTTTTTATAGTTGCTTCAATAGCGGAATGATGTGAAAAACTGCGATTGATTGCGATGTGGTGTCGTTAAAGTAATGAAGACTTTTGATTTCTGCAATCGTTGTGCGACGCGATTATATTTGTTGTGCGAGCGAGGAGGCAGGTGTAAGTGTGAGTGTGTATGTATGTATGAGCGTTTGGCTCCGCTTTAAGCCGAGTGTGGGTAATTTATCAGTTGATTCCCTTATAAGCTTAAGAGCTTAATAATGTCATTGAAGCTGAAATCGTGTTGACTTTGTACTCTCAAGTGTTTCTGAGCACCGATGAGGGTTATTGTAGGTCAATATTAGTTGAGATATCGTCATTTTCTTTAAAACTAATTGGCTATAAAAGCCGCATGTTATAGGTAATAAAGAGTTTTCCATTTTTCTGTCCCCCGTCTGTCTAAATTTCGCTAAAAATAAAATCAAAATTATTATTGGTGTCCGGGCTACCCAAGATTGGCTGTCGCAAGTTGGCGTCGGAACCGATGTGGACGCCGGTACCTTTTCGAAACGCTTCAGTCAAGGTCTTTCTCAACGGGAAGGAAGGCAGACATCTCCGGCGTCACACTTTAGTTTTGCTGTCCCTATGTCAGCGTTGCTGAAATTAGGTAAATGAGACACCGTTCATACATGTCACATCTTTGTACAGGCTCTGTTTGTACCTGCATCTTTGGTCGCCAGCAGTTTATGGCTCTTCGTTCTCAATCCAGAGATCTCGTTACTAGTCAGCCACGGTTCCTAGATCAGGACGACATCGGCTCCGTCGTGCTCCAGACGATGCAATAAAATGACGGAGTCCAATCTGGAGGAATTTCATCCTTCAGACTCTCCTTCAGAAGAGCTGGTTCAGCGCCCATGTCGTGCTCGACCCGCACCTGCTCAAACAATTGTTCGAGACTGAAGACGGAATCACCTATTGACGAATCGCCCTCAGAACTCACTACATCAGAGAGACTCGGATCGTTATCCATGGTGGTTTCATCATCACCATCGCCGTCTGCCTTATCCACAGCAACTGCAACTTGGATACCATCAGCTCTGGCATCCGTCAGGAGTACTTTAAGCACTACCTTTCCGAACCCATTGGTACTTCTGTCCGTCTATCCGTATATAAACGAACTAGAATCTCAGTTTTTGAGATATCGATCGGAAATTTTACAGAGGTGCTTTCCTCCTCAAGAAGGTACTTATTTGTCGAAACCGACTATACTGCCTATATCAAACCACTACAGCATATAGCTGTCAAACTTTTCTATTTGATGAGATATAGTCACGAGATTCAGCATAGCTTGTTGCCTAAGGCCATTGCGCAATCTTTCGAGAACTTATTCAAATCGCATAATTATAGCATATACCTACCATGGAAACTGGCTGAAAAAAACCGATTTCTCGAGTCGTAACTTTTTTTTTATTTGTAAAAGGTATTTTAGCTACGGTGCCGGCGAAGTTAAGGTGTTTCTTATTATCATATAATTTCAGTCACATATTTTCAGTGTTGACATGTTCACACACATACATACATACATCTATATGTAAACCTCACTCTTTATTACCTACTTCGAAAACTAGTTTCAGCAACGCTTTTGTTCGCGAACACCAGCAAAACTTCAAATTATCTCAAAATGTGTAAAACTGCTTGATTACTAATTTTTATGGCCACATAAAAACCCGGATGACATAACCCCCATCGCATGCTACACTCATATGAGGATATCTTTTATAGAACACGCTATTCAGCGAGAAATTAGAGCAAGTTCGGCGTTGGAAGCAGAGCGTAGGGCAACGCAAACGCTTTCACGTGCATGTGTGTGTGCTTAGTTATGTGAGTAGGGCTAAGTATATGTAAATATGTGCATTTAAAATCTTGTGTCTTGTGGCAAGCCAATCTGAAGCCTCCATAAAAACGTCGCTCACACCGCGACGCGCTGCTATAGTCAATCAGCGCTGATGAAATGAGCGTAAAGTGACGCAAAGTGATGCTAATGCGGATAAATACATGAAATAAGTTTGCGAAAGAAGGTAGCAAAGATTGTATTGCACACACACCCTAAATATTTGCAAATATTTCCTTGTGCAAGTGAAGCGTAACAAATTCAGCGTTTGTAAAAGACCTCGTATCACATATTCCCCAATATAAGTAAATGCGTTTGTTTGCCAAAGCCATGGATAGCTAAAGTGTTTATACACGGGATTAAAGCCCATACACGCTCATGATAACCGTGCTTAAGTGCAACTGCGAGCGCAGCAGGGAGACCAGCACAGCACGTTGCGTAAATTTGGCAGGTGAAATGTGGCGTGTGATGTGATGCGATATGAGACACAGCCCGCAGCTGGCTGAGCCACATCTTCACAATCACCGAGACAATAGGTGATTCTGTGCAAATTGTATCTACAACCTCGTGAAAGAAGACATTTTCCACATACCTACTACAACATGAGCGCCAAAGTATAATGAATTTGGCTGAAAAGTCGAAAATGCCACGGCGTATGAGTAACATGTGAGCGCACTACCCCAACTTTGTTTGACCGCCTTCCACCCACGAAACACGCGCGTTTCAAGGAAATTCGTTTTGAATAAATTTCCGTTAAAACTCACGCACACACGCATACGTATAGAGTGGAGCATACTGTTATTTGTTAAGTGTATATGTTGCGGTTTGTTTGTTTATGTTGAGCTGCTTGTAATACATGGAGCATCATTGTTCGATATTAATATTTTTGCAAACATTTTGTGAAACACACGTACAACAATATAATGCATGTGCACAACTTTGCGCTGTGGAATGTGAAAACTACGCCCAAGGCGCTTCCATCCGTTACGGCGGCTCAAAAATTAAACAGAAAGTGAAATCCACGCCATATTAGTGAGCTGCGTGAGGGCGAGCGGGCTTGAGCGGGCTTGAGCGGGCACTTCAGCACACAGTTTTATTTAGTTTTAGTTCACTCTTTTTTTTCCTGCATTCGCTTCACGCATCTGCTAAATTCAGCTGAGCGCTGCTAAGCAAATGTAAAGTTGCGCGCGTGCTTTGTATTCAACTTTTTTTTTTTTCAACGGTGAAGCTGCGTTAAAAGTTTGCTGCACCAACTTTTTTTTCAATTTCTGATGTGGTTTATTTTTGCGCACATTTAGTATAACATTACATAACTTTCGCTGACTTTAAAGCAAATTTAAATAATCACAGTGATTTCGGTATACATTTTTGGCTGATTTTAAAGCTTTTTAAAACATTTTTATAACATTTTTCGTATTTCACTGCAGCAGCAGACTGCTGCCATGCGGTTTTCATGCTTAATTTACACTTTTTGACAATATTTTACCTTGTAATTATATAGCTCTCATAAATCGAAATTTATGCGCCAAACAATATCACAATAGCCACGCTTATTGCACTCAAATTTTTACGCCACAACTTACTCAACGCAGTAACGCGACCTTCGCTTAGCTTTGGTAAACAACTCTTTTTATGCACTTTTGCTCGCACCATTCTTCTTCTTCCTTACACCGCTTACGCGATTATAGCCGAGTTACCAACAGCGCGTCAGTCGTTTCTTCTTTTAGCTACGTGGCGCCAATTGGATATTCCAAGCGTAGCCAGGTCCTTCTCCACCTGGTCCTTCCAACCTTTCCTTTGCTTCCCCCGGCGCGTACAGCGTCGAATACTTTCAGAGCAGGAGTGTTTTCATCCATTCGGGCAACATGACTTAGCCAGCGTAGCCACTGTCTCTTTATTCGCTGAACTATGTCAATGTCTCGTATATATCGTACAGCTCATCGTTCCATCGAATGCGATATTCGCCGTGGCCAACGCGCAAAGGACCATAAATCTTTCGCAGAACTTTTCTCTCGAACACTCGCAACGTCGACTCATCAGTTGTTGTCATCGTCCAAGCCTCTGCACCATATAGCAGGACGGGAATTATGATTGAGTTTGATTTTTGTTCGTCGAGAGAGGACTTTGCTTCACGATTGCCTACTTAGTCCGAAGTAGCACCTGTTGACAAGAGTTATCCTGCGTTGGATTTCGAGGCTGACATTGTTGGTGGTGCTCACGCTGGTTCCACGATAAGCTCGCACCATTATTTTAAAGTATTTCTGCTGCTTTATGACATGTAAATATTGGCTTTGGCTGTGTGTATGTACTTGCCTTGCCATACAATATTCGCAAATTTTTCATTGTGTCCGTAAACTTTGCCGAAGTAAAACAAAACATTAAATTAAAATGTAATATTACTTTAAACTTTGTTTGTTCTTTATTGCCCGCTCTGTATAAATTCGCCAGCAAATCTTCTATGCATTTCCGTTTTGTGCGCTGTACGCATAGTTGGTTGACTCTTGCTGACATTTCTGGCCATTTTCTTTAAGCACCCTAAAGCTTCTTTAAATTGTTCATAACAGTTTAAGTAGTGTCTGCTGTATTTGTAAAAAGTTATGACTTATTTTGTTTTTAGTTTAGTGAAAGTAAGAAATGATCAAAGAAAATTAACTAAAGTTATTGTCATTCTGCAGTCGTATTATGGTATAAGAGTATTAGTATTGTTTTGTACATTTAATTTAGATTGTGTATGTCAGGTTAAGTATACGTTATGTTATGCTATCTTATGTTGTTTTAATATTTGTACATATATTGGGTAGTCGAAAAAGTCCTTTCGTATTTTGTCAATAAATGACGTTGCAGTCGTATGTCTCCAGTGTCTCCGAATCACATTGTTGAGAAAGGTGAGATTTTAGTGTTTATATAACCAAAAATTAAATTCAGGGAAATTGAAAAAAAGTTACAGCTGTTCAAAAATGAGTAAATATAATCAAGAAATTCGCTTTCGAAATTTTTGTTTGGAAAAGTGAAGAATGCCACGCAAGCCACCGATGAAATTTGTTAAGTTAACGGAGACGATGCTGTATCAGCTCGTGTGGCATAACAATGGTTCGCACGCAACCGTTCTGGATATTTCGAAATTTCGATTTGCACTGATGGAAAAATTAACAAAAAAAATTATTACAGATCATCGCATATTAAAAATGGTCCTAAAAATGGAGAACTTTGTGTCTATCAAATTATTGGTACACTGTTCCACTCACAGTTTTGAGGTTAGGTTCATTGTGTCAAAAAGAAGACTGGCAAAGAATTCGCTAGGATTTACAAATATGACTTTGTAGCAATGATGAAGGCTGAAATATAAGGCAACATTATTTCTCTAACACAGCTCCAAAATGAACAATCAACTCCGGTTTGATTAGTGTGACCTGTGACTTTTTAAACTTGAACAATTTTACGCCGACCTTGCATATTCGAATGTGAGTGCGATTGCAATTAATAAACCCTTTAGTAATGCATCGTCAAATTCTGAAATAATTTGCGTTTTTTGCCATAAAATTTCACTTTATGCTTGTTATCATAAAATTTGGCCATTCGCAGGCACATAATAAATATACGAGCATACAGCAACAGCAACAGCAACTAACAAACGAATATGCCTCACACAACCCTTTGAGTATTTGTAAACAAATAAATATAAATATGTCTGTGTGAGTGTGTGTTTATTTTTCGACATGCGGCCAGTAAAGCTATTAAAGTGTCATGTCGTAAGCGACACTGCGGCGCGGAGTGAATGGCGCACACACACGCTCGCTCATATTTATATAGCCAATCAGCCATTTAATTTCGGCTCGCTACACGAATCGACTCAATGGCCTACAAGTCAGGAGGCAAAAACGGCGTCAAATAAAAAATGCGAGCGAAAATAACTGTAAACAAAGTTCTGAAAGCCGCGCATATGAAACGCGACCAGAAATGTGAGCGGAAAGTTCAAAAATGTGTGCGAAATAGCAGGCAATGCACACACACATATATACGACTGCTTGGCCATGTGAGTAATATACCGTTAATGCCATTGTCTGGCTACTTAGTCATAGATTGTAACGGCATCTATGTGTAGGCAAGCACATTTGCATGTCAGTAATCATGAAATATTTTTTATTACAGCCACACATACACACACACGTTTGTTGCAGCGAGGTGGTGGAGCACTTTGCAAAGCTCACACACACACACACATGAAAAACTTATGAAACGATTTAATCACATTTTTTGCACAAATTTCACTGAAAAACATTAAATGCTTATAAAAAACCAGCACAGACGAATCACTGGGCGAGTATTCAATATAGCAGTGGACACGAGTCGGAAAATTTATATATTTTTTGCGATACATATGAATACATATAAAGCAAATCCGCAGCGTTTAAACTGTGATAGATAACAAATATTGAAATAAAAAATAGTAATTGAAAACATACTCTCCATTTGGTTAAATTGAAACTTAAACTTTTCAACTTTATTACTTTTAGTTATTTTTTAGGTTATGTAGTCATTTAATACTAACTGGATTTTCATAAATTGTATAGTCGATAAAGTCTGTTCGTATTTTTAATCAAACTTCAACTTATTTGTAAACTGCGTGAAATTGCTGACTTTGCCTTGAAACAGTGTGAATGCGATAACGATTTTTTAAGAAAATCATCTCCTTCGATGAGGCTCACTTTCATCTGAGTGGTGCAGTAAATATATAAGACTATCGATTCTGGTGCGAAAAAAATCCACAAGTTGTTCAAGAACAACTATTACATTCACCTAAATTGAAAGTTGAATTATCGATTCATTCTTTTTTGGAAATGAAGCTGGTGACACCGTTACTGCTTCTTGTGGGGTCTTTTGAAGTCATTGATATTTAGCAACAAACCAGGCTCGCTTCCAGCTTTAGAAGTCGATATTGAACGTGCCATTCATGACAAACGACTTGATTTAGTGGAAAAAGTACTCAAAATTCAGTTCATCGCACTCATTCCTGCAAAAGAAGTCATGGAGGCCACTCGAATAATGTTTTGTTCAGTACTCAATTTGATTAGCATTAGAAAAAAATTTAAATTTGCCTAACAATTAGTATTTTTATTTAATTTTAATTTAATTATATATAAATATACATATATATTTTGTTTTGTTTTAAAAAGAAATAAAACTACTCTTAGTGTAATACCCTATACATATACATGCTCGTATATAAAGAGAAATGTATTCCAATTACATTTGGTGACTGAGTTTCAATAAATTAGTCGTTCCAAACCCATTTTTCTTCTTCGAAAACCCATAAAATAATTTTTCGAAAACCCAAAATCGCCAACAAAATGTGTTTTCATTTCGAATGTAATTTTTTCTTTCAATATCCAAGCAAAGCCATCTAAAATAGCATTGGCGTCAACAAAATATTCCACAAATGCATTTACTCACACACAAAATATGCAAAACACAATCACACTGTCAGCTGGTTGGCGTTCTGAACGCAAAATAGCAACTGCGCCCACACAAATTAGGTTCACTGATTGAAATTAGGCTCAGATGCCACGAAAACGACCGCTACCGCAGCCACAAATGCAAATGACCCACATGTCACCACTTAGCTGATATGCTTATGCCCCAACTGACCGGCATTTGTGGGGCAACGCGCGGTTCGCACTACGGCGGACAGACATGCATTTGGCTTAAAATTAACCAAAATGTGCAAAATTGTCGCAACACAAGCCGATGCGTCGCCGCGTGCGTGGCATGCCATTATATGCAGCGCTTTGCCGCGGGAAAGATATATAATATTTATTATGAAATGTGATGCGGAATTATGTGCGCTTGTAACTAATATGCATACTCCATGGCGAATTTGCGTAAAAGTAGTCGAATTTTGTTTGTGAGTTCATTCCAGGAATGTGCTATGGATTGATTGATGTCAGCTTTCAACATGTATTCTCAAAAAAAAAATTTATAATTTATTAAATTAATACATGCATATATGTATTTATATTATTATATATACATTCGTGAATCTGTAAACACACACTTGCGCGGCATAATCAGTCAATTAAATAGGTGATTTATCACTGTTAATGACTTACGGACCGTATGTGGCATGTGAGCCACGCTGTCACTCTGAATATGATATCACTATGGCTCATAGTATGAACTTGAATTGAACTTAACTTAAAACTCATCGCTTTAAATGAAATTCTTGCATTATATTATCACTTAATAAATTACTTTAAATGTGTGGCAAAGAGATCATAAATAAAACGGTTCACTGACAACAGCTGCTGCAACTGAAAATCTCCATACTAGCAGGGTGAAGACCGTAAATTAAGCGAGATAATCAATTATTTATATTGCTTGCGAAAATCGAACTAAATTACATCAAATGTTCCGATTAGACAAATTTATAGTTCAGTGCCGCATTGTTTACAAATTGCACTGTTTGAGCGGCAGACACAAAAGCATAATAATAAAATGCGTCAATAACAAAGTAAGGTGGCAACGCTGTAATGTATTGTTGGCCATAAAATAAAAGGTCACCGCTAGACAGGCAAAGTATTGAGGCGTGTAATAACTTAACGGCCTCAGTGACGGCGACGGCGCCAGCGGCTGCGACGGCTTTGACCAATAAACCCGAAATGTGTCACTCAGACGCGCGGTGCGACGCGTCACGAGGCAGCTTAAAGTTTGCAACTTTAAAGAAAGTTGTATGCACAAACTCGATGGCAATCTGTTGTAATGGTACAGCTGGTTGTACACGCCAGCGCGCGCAGTCACGTCTCAATGTTGGCAACAACGCGCGACTGTTGCGACAACTATGTGTCAAAGTTAGTGGCACGACAGATTCAATGCCAACGCTTGTGTGGGGCGCAAGAGCCAGAGATAATGTCAAAGCGAGGAATAATATTCGATTGCGGCAGAGCGAACGAAAGCTGATTACGCACGAATAGAGAATGAACTTTAGGTGCGCCTGTAGAAAGGAAACATATCGTACACTAACTAAAAAGAGTCATTACTAGAAAAAACGCAAAAAAGAAAAAAAGAAAAAATCAGCTAAATGTAGTTGTTGTAATTTTCTATGTAAACAAGTTACAAATGCAATGAAATTTCTTGGTTAGGTAGATAAGTGTATGACGAATTGATATGTGGAAAAAATTGGATTTTGAAAATTTTCGAGTTGTGCCTCTTTTGTAGTTAATTTTCGTACTTCCAATCAAATTTTAACTTTTTTTTTATATTTATAATAATAAATAAATAACCAGATATGTATGTACCATTTTGATCGAACACTTTTTGCCATTTTTCCGCTAGAGATATTATTCCTTCAGTGTAAATCGAAGTGTCGAAACTTCCAGTGCGAAAGCGAGCGAACAATTGTTGTGCTACGCGAACTGACACAGCATCGTCTCCGTAAACTTCGTGCATTTCATTGGTGGCCTGCGTTTCATTCCTCCATTTTTATACAAAAATTTCCAAAAATTGCGAAATTCTTCATTATTTTTACTCATTTTTGAACAGCCGTAACTTTTCTTCAACTTCTCAGAATTAAATTACTAAATAAATAATATAAAATATTAAGTAACTCACTTTTCCAAAACTACATGGTTTGACATAATGTGATTGGTAGTACTGGAGATATAAGACTGCAACAACACCTATTGACAAAATACGAAAAGACACTTTCGTCTACCCCGACTTCATTTCATAACTTTTTGCTGACTCACCTTAAATTACGTATCAAATGCCAATTTTCTGTGCAGACTGTTGGCATGGAGCTCTCTGTGTGCAACTCTGTTCACACGAGTGCAGAAGTATATGCACTAAAGATAAGTAATAAGAAAAACGAAGAGACTCTTCCCAGCAGCTAACTAAATCACTTGAAACTTGCTCTAACTCGATGACAACGCCAAGCCATACAACAATTTGCCGAGTGTCATTTGCTTAAGTACCGTTAATTTTCGCGCGCTTGCAACTTTTTTGCCAACAAATCGCCGGCAGACTTTGCGGTCATTAGCGTGATGATTTCGAGAAGCTAATTATTGCATATGCTATTATTCCCGCATTTCTTGCCGCCGCTCCACAACTAAACGAACACTCTAACTATCGCGCCAACTGCCTTACTCTCACTCATGACACATACTTTCTTGGCTCAATATTTAGCCACAAAATGACTGATCTAAAGTTAATTACTATTTGGCCTGCATGTGTTCGATTTGTTTGTGAGGCGTGCAACAGTGCGTATGAGTGCCCACGTATGGTGCCGCGTATGCGTGGCCAATGTGTGGCTGTGTGTGTGCGTCAACTCAACATATCAGTATCAACTTGGTAAATTTATGATAATGGGTAAACATTTGTATGCATTTGAGCATTTGCATGTATGTGTGTGTGTGTGTGTTGGCTTGCTAATTTGTTAAATTTTTCCATTATGCGCAGACAAACTTATTGCTCGCAATTTCTTGTTTTCTTGAGTCGCTTGTTTGACCTGCAGCTGCTGCCACATGCACACATACACATTGTATTCTTTTATATGTTTGTATGTCAGCCGCTTTGATTGAATGCGCTGAGACATTGACGCCCGCATGCTGGTTGCCTCCACACTCAGTAAATCAGCGGTGTCGCAGGCACATGTGCACAGCGATATCTGCGCTGATTGATAAGAAATAAGTCAGTTGCTAACTGCGCTCATAAATCAGCGGAAATACTTTTTGAATTATAGCTTCCTAAACGAGCCAAATTTTGTGTTTAAATAGCTTGTGATTATGCCAAAATTGATTTCCATTTTCATTTCTCTATTAAAATTGCAAACAAACTGCAGGTAAGCAAGTGAAAACTTGCCACCTGTTCACTTCCTACAATTTTACATAGATATTTCTACCAAATCAACGCTCTAAATCATAAACAAACCGAGTTTTGATGGCATCATCGCCTAACAGTAGGCAATAGTTTTTTTGCTAAGTAACACAGCCAGCTCTGTACAGTCTTCAGGTATTTGCTAGCATATTTTACTGCACCACAAGTATAGAGCTGTGCAAAAACAAAAGCAAAGTTGCCCCTAAAACAACAAAACCTTTAAAAAGATTTATTCAATTCTGCACTTGATTGCTCAATATAATGGCCACTTAGTTATGAGCTGCAGAAATGCTTGATAATCATATATATATCATACGTATCCTATATACTATATAATTGTTAATTAATTAATTAATTTATGGGTTTAATTTATACTTCTATTATATTCGGTGCGTTAGCTGTCATGAACAGACAATCAAATTGTTGTGGCATATCAAATTCAGTTGAGTGGAGGTCTGAAAAAGACATACGCCAAACAGTAGACACTTGTGGCACATCATGAAACAATGGCCAATCAGACGCTTTATTTAATTTGTTTCTTATCACAAGTTTAATAATTTTTTTTGAGATATATAGAGAATAAAATTTTTTTTGTAACTGAATTGATAAATAGATATTAAATCTGTAAATAGTTACTTGTTAAGTTTTGTGAAGATTTTTTTTTTTCTTACAAAAAATATAAATCACAATACTGATCAACAGAAAAGGTTTCGTCTTCCATCGCGACAACGCTGGAGTACACACATCTTTGATGACTCGGTAAAAACTGAGAGAGTTTGGGTAGGAAGTTTTGACGCATCCTCCATATAGCCCTGACCTTGCACCATCGGACTACCGTTTGTTTCGGTCAATGCAAAACTCTCTTAATAAAGTAAAGTTGGCTTTCTGTGAAAATTACTGGTCGCAGTTTTTCGCCGAAAAAGCAGAAAAGTTTTACACTGATGGAATAAAGTCTCTAGTGGAAAATTGGCGAAAAGTGGTCGATTTGGTTCATTATAAATATAAAAAAAATAAGTCGAAGTTACATTAGAAATACGAAAATACTTTTTCGACTACCAAATATTTTCTATTATTTTTTTGGAATATTTGTTTTTTTTTTTATTTGCAAAAAATATAATTCTCTATAAATTACTGTAGTTTTTTTACAAATACATACTTTTTTTATTTAATTTTGTTTTTATTTAATCTATATATTTTTTGCCAAGTTAGAAAAGCTAACCCTTTTCCAACTCAATGCTTTCACAAAAGTTTTCGAAAATATTTGATTAATTATCAAACCCGACAAATGACACGTGAACCACTTCGATTGATGTTGGAGAATCAACGAAGCAACAAACAGCAAAGTAACTGCTTAATAACTATAAATTAGGGGAGCAAATAGGTCACGAACCTACTGAACTTGGCAGCAGATTTTTAAAAACCCAAAAACAGGAAAAAAAATTCCATAACAAAAATAGAGATGGCAATTTATAACATCAACAGACCACCAGCTTGCTTGTGCGCGCTTATAAGCACACATGTAAATGGCAGATAGCGCGGAGGCGCCTAAAAGCAGACTACCCGCACGGCAAATTCAATTACCTATACATTGATGTGTTTATTGACTGATTTGTTAACACCACAAACAACGTTAAATAGCGCAAGCGAACTGCCGCTACAACCAACACCACCAACAACAACAACAGCCGCAAGCAAATGCACACACACATGCTCACGCATAGCCAATTACTGCATGCCGTAATAGCAATCATCGGGAATCAAATCGAGTATGGGAGCGTGAGCGCACAACTAAGCATGCATGTGTGTGTGTGTGCGTGTGTGTGAAGCATGTGGTTTTCATGTACAAACAAATTAACTCAGAATTTCGCCTTATTTACTTACAGCTTTTGCTTATATAATTACATACCGAGCATGTGGGGCGCAGGCCCGTTTGAAAATGCGTTGCTCTTGCTGCACCTCGTCTTACCGCGTCGCCGCTTTGCCCTGCCCTTCCATATCGAGGCAAACGATCTGCCATTAACACGTACTCGACTTTAGTTTGGTTGTGTTGGCGTTTAATGCTTCAAAGGCAGGGGTGTCTGCGTGTTTGCTTGTAGAAGTAGGTGTTGCACCTTGCCGCCCGACGTGCGGTTTAATTCAGAAGTTTCATTGAATTGGAAAGCCAAGCAATCACAAAAGCGCACAAATTGCCTGCATTTTGTTTTTAATTTCGTTTAATTGTAAGTGTTCATTGGAAATCAAGGCTCTTAGGGCCAACACACTTAAGTCGACATGCTGTATGATTGTAATGGAATTGCCTCATCGAAAAGTTCCGCTGGGACTTTGTGAATTCTCAACGCTTTGCAACTTCGCTTTTGGTTTGTATATAAAGTCTAAGGGAGTTTCACTCTTGTTTGAATCGGTTAAACCAAATATTTCCTCCCAAACTAAGTAATGTGGCGAAGCTTGTTGGAGATGGTCCCGAGACTCTCAATTTCTCAGAACAAACTTACTTTAAAATATCACTTATCTGTTTCTGTTGCTCATCAAAATAATTGCAATTTATTACAGACTGCTAAGCAGCAACTTCTGCGACTTTATTTTGCTGCCTGCCATTAAAAGTGCCGCATTAATTTTTCGCTCAATTTTCTGTTTCTTTCTTTTCATTCAGCAGCCACAACTGTAATTATCCAACCGCACGGGCAATTTGACTTCTTCGAGCATCACGTCATTGGACATTAATCCCAGAATGGCTGACAATGAAAACCGCAATCACAGGCACAGTTACAATGTCACCGAACAGCACAGCGATGATGAATCGTCCAATAATCATAACAGCAGTCCCAACAACAATACAACGGACACCATAATAATCGCACTGCATAATGGGCTGAGTAACGGTAATGGCATTGGGAATTCGAATGTCGATATAAACAGCAGCGCTGTGACCGGCAACGGCAGCGGTGCGGCCAAATTGTCAGCGCGCACTTACGAGCCACGCGAGCGGCATATCATCACGAAGAACGTCATTGTTATTGGTCTAGCGTTTATGATACAGTTCACGGCGTTCCACGGCACTTCGAATCTGCAGAGCTCGGTGAATTCGGACAAGGCGCTGGGCACCACGACGCTCGCCGTCATTTATGGCTCGCTGATTTTATCCAATATCTTTCTACCCATGACAGTTATAAGGTGAGTGCGCTCCCATACATGTATGTGTGTGTGTATGTGCCAAAAGAAGCACAAAAGCTATACCTTTTTTACTTCAGTGGGCGGCCAAGCGAAGGCGCTACAGGTTTACTTATATTGATACAAGCATGTCTACATTAGGGTTGGCAAAAAAAAAAGGATTTTTTATTTTAATTTTGAAAAATTTATTCACAGGCACAACTTAGAAAAGCTCTCCAAGGCAACGTTCTTAACTGTAGCGGCAGGGTCCTCTGTCTAACGATATTATATTTTTATTTATGAAATAAATTAACTTAATAAAAAAATTATGTAGACCTTTTTGTGGAGCAGAAATTTGCTTTGAAATAGTCAAACTTGATTCGTTAATATCTTTTGACTGGCTAGGTTTACAAAAATCTCGTTATAGACCGTGTTTGAAGAGCATTTACTTTTCTCCAACTTCCATGAATAATTTTTGTCTCTAAGAGAGCAATAGCTGAGTGTTAGATGGGTTATCTTTCGGTTACAATTAAGAGAGGGCTTCTTAGAAGTGTCTACTAATAATTTTTTCAGACTACTAAACGGAAAAAAAGTTCCGTTTCTTGACCCAATAAATTTCTCAAATTACTTGGAGAGCTTTTCAAAAAAAATTATATTTTTTCCAAGTACCAAGCGAAAAAATGCTTTCGTTTTTTTTCGGACCCACCCTAATGTATATATACATGCATGTATTTCCCTAATTACTTGCAAATCCTTTCTAAGAAGCGTCTACTAACCAATTTTTCCAAGTAAGAAGCGAAAATATTATATTCGTTTTCTGACCCACCCTAATGTATAGATATATATTTATATACAAAAAGTAATACTGGCGTAGTATATGTAACGTCAGCGCTTGCATACAAAAGCAAACGACTTTGTGAAATTACTTTAATAAAATAAATAATAACTGTTTTTAAAAGTAATCAATTTTATATTTGCTAATCGAACATAGTACTATTGCCTCATCATGCATGCTGACAAATATATTTTAAACGAAAGTTTAACTTTCGCTTTGCGCTCGCACTTTACCTGCTCGGCAGGCTATTCTAATCAATAAATAAAGTCGAGTGTTTCCTTTCCCTTGTAATTTATGATTTCGGAAATGTTGGCACTTCCTTCTTTGTACCTGATTTATGCCGGGCAACATTTTAAGAAAATAAAAACGGTATTGTTTGGTTGTTTGCTTCTGTGCGTGTATTTATTTTCCTAGCAAGCTTTTAAAGCAGTAAATAGCATAATTTTAGTGCGCCTCCACTGCTGAAAATGAAGCAAATCATTGAACGGACTGCAAAGAAATTTGGTATACATCTATGGTTTAACAAATAAGTACTTGGCTCTTAAGCCAAACGGTTTAAGTGGCACATATGCATATTCACTTAACTTTATTAACACACAGAAGGCACTTCGGCATGCTTACAAGCTTAGTAGTTCAAATGTTTATCCCTTCATTTGTTAGAGAATTTCAGTATGATATTACTAAGTATATCTTACCCCTCACCACACCCAGTTTTATTTGTCCATTCCTTTTCCTTAGCCTTCGGCTTATTAATTTATAGACCTAAATTTGCTATTGAATTACAATAAAAACAATTCTTAAGACGACTATAAGCTAGTTGCAGCAAAAGCCAACAAAGTTGAGATTATTCCTAGCTAAGTCAAGGCGATGCTGAGTTGCAAAGCATATTGCAGATTTCTAGCTGAGGCTGAGGTACGTCGTCAAGGCTGTTGTGGCTCAGTTGAAGATTAAAATGAGCAACAGTTCAGTATCAGTATTAATTATTATTATTTCAGTATCAGTTTCTGGTGAAGCAAACATATTTTAAATATATTTTAAGTAATTAAATATTAATTTTAAAATGCAAAAAATATGCCAAAAGATAAACGAGAAAGATATTAAAATTAATTTATTAAGTCAATAAATTTCTAGTTTTTTTTTATATTAAAAAGAAGAATTGTTAATTTCGGTTGTACCAATGCTATAATACCCTTCACAATGCTATAGTGGTCCGATAACGGCCAAGCCTTATAGTGCGAAGATGACGGTTGCGAAATTTCAGATTGCTATCTGAAAAACTGAGTGTCAAGCTCGCATGTATAGTATATAGAAGACGGGCAGCACCAAATCAGCTCGTTATGCAGATAATTTACGTTTTAATGTCTCAGACGTTTTTTTTTTTGGGGGGGGGTATTACGAACTTCATGGCAAACTTAATATACGCTGCTAATTTATGCAAAAAATTTAACCATGTAGCAATTATGAAATTCTCCAATAAACATTATTACAGGAAATCGAATTTCTTAAAAAAATCAATATTAGACAAAAGAAAACATTAAAAGTAACGAGAAACTCGCACAAACCACTGCTAGCAATATTCAATAATTGCTATTCCTGGCACCACCCCAAAAAATTAAATACACTCCACATATGAGCTGCACACACCCAGCCCTACACTAACCTAAAGCTACTGTTTTCATTGCCACAACAACAATGTTAGCTTTCACTCATTCTATTGTACATACATATACTATATGTATGTATCTAGGTAGAAGTCGTGTATTGCTTTTTTAATAACTTTTATTTGTTGATACAGCTGTTATGCCATGAAAGCGCCATGGAGCAGCAGTAGGAGGTTTGCAAGCAAAGCCAAACGACACACTTATACATACATACATATGTATACACACTCACACACAGTTGGTATGTGCGCCTGCTAAGTCTGCTGCGTGTGTAAGCGGGCGGGCACAACATGGAGGGTCAAAGTATACTTCGGTTAACATAACGGTACTATTACGTTACAGCCCCTTCGGCACATTGGGCCGCTGCTGTGCAATCCGTGCAAATATCTGACACTTTGTTTGTCTGTTTGCATATTAGCTTTGCTGTTGTTGCTCGCTAGTATTTAGTTGTTTCGCATCGTTGCAGATACGCGTCGGCATTGTGTGCGGCATGTGGCTTCAGTTGTTTGCAGCAGCAGCGCAAGCATGCAGTCGTGAATTGTTGGACCTCGCATATTAATATGCTGCAATATTGCATGGAGGGATCAGCCTCTGGGTTAGGTTGTATTGCTTGCTGTTTTGTGCGTGGGTGAACTCGAAAATATTATAAATAAAAGCTAAGTTAATTTGCTTAGTGTTTTTCAATGAGGGAGATGACTGATGAGAGCAACCTCCCGCTCCAAAAGGGTAGAAAAATAGTCCCAATAACAGAAAGTATTATCTAAGTCCGCCTTAATATGGCATTTGCAGTTAAAATTCGCCTGAGGAACCTGTAACGGCTGTGGTTTTCGCGTGAAAGCATCCGCTTAGCTACAAAAACTTCTTTACTGACAGTTGACTCTTTAAAAGAAAAACGAATTTTCCTCTTTTCCATATTGCAGCATCGAATATTGAACAATAAACCTCATCCAACTATTAGCATTAACGTTTATACCATAATACAAACCTAGATAGTACTTCAGTGACGACTTTACTACCACAATTATATTTTTAGATGGTTTGGCTGTCATCTGACCATGGCTTTGTCCTTCTTCGCCTATATGCCCTTTATTGCCGCGCAGTTTTATCCACGCTTCGAGACGCTTATACCAGCAGGTTTGTACTCTCCATTCACTTCCTTAGAAACTCAACAATTGCTAGCGTAATCCTTATAGGTTTGATGGTCGGCTTTGGCGGTGGACCTTTGTGGTGTTCTAAATGCACTTACCTCTCAACAGTCGCCGAGGCGCTGACTAAAGTGCGTGGCAATGAGTCACGTAAAGACGTGAATACCGTCAAATTCTTTGGACTCTTCTTCATATTCTACCAGATGGCACAGGTTTGGGGGAATTTGATATCTTCTTCAGGTAAATATACTTATAAACTTGCACTTTTTTATTACTACTAATTATATTCCCTCTCTCACTTCAACACTTTCTATTTACAGTATTATCTTTCGGCTCTTCTGCCGTTGTGGAGCTGAATACCACACTCGAAGCGCTCGTGACGCCTCCACCCTCGGACAGTCATGTGGGTGAGATATGTGGCGCACGTTTTTGTCCAGGCATTGGCGCCGACGTGAATCCGAACTTGACTCCACCCGAACCGGCGAAAATCCAACTGCTCACCTCTATCTTCCTCATTTGCATGGCCACAGCGGTGGTGCTAATGCTCTTCGGTGTCAACTCGCTGAAACGGTAAGGCAATATTCTATTTCTAATTATAATTGGGTTCTAAATGCTCACTCTTCGCTTCACAGCTATGGCGTTCGTCGCAGCGACTCTGGCGATGGCATGTCTGGCCTGCGTTTGCTCACCGTTACCCTAAATTTGTTGCGCAAGCGTCGCCAATTGCTCATTTTGCCCATCACAATGTTCATCGGCTTGGAGGAAGCCTTCTTGGCAGTGGACTATACTCGCGTGAGTATTATTTCCGCACTACTATTACCTAATGGTTGTATAATACATGGGATTCATGCATACATTACCTTTCGCCGTTTACAGTCGTTTGTCGCCTGCGGTTGGGGCATTTCGAAAATTGGTTTCGCCATGATTTGCTTTGGTGTTGCCAACGCCATCGCTGCGGGCATTGCCGGCGCTCTAGTTGAGAAACTGGGCCGCATCACGCTGTTCATCGCTTGTGCGCTGCTGAATGCCTCGCTCTTCACCTATATGTTTTTCTATGAGGCGCGCGAGGGTGATTATGTCATGTATTGCGCATTCGCGGCGATTTGGGGCATTTGCGATGGTGTATGGTTGGTCGTGGTGAATGGTAAGTTTCATTGTTGTCTTTGCTAAATGTTCACAGCTGTTATTGGTTTTTGTCTGTGGTATATGCTTGCAGCTTTTTATGGCATTCTCTTTCCGAACCATCTCATCGCTGGCTACAGCAACTTCCGCTTGTGGGAATCGACTGGTTCTGTTATTGGATACATCATCAGTTCACAGTTCTGTACTTCCACAAAGTTGGTGATACTGCTCTGTGTGCTCGGCATCGGAAGTGCAGGGTGAGTACATCAAAAGACATACATGAAAGCTATACTGAAATAAAACTGTGAATGGTGCTGTTATAGGTTGGCGCCTAAAGGCAGAATTTAATAAGTGCACTAGCCGAATCTTTGCTTAGATTCAGCATATTATTTTACATGTGTTCAAAAGTCATATATTTCTTTAAGCGCCGTGTTCTCAATGGCTGGTTAGCAGCCATCTGTCATTTAAGTTCAAAGACTCCACCTTTCGTTAAAGTTAATGAGAACTTGACTGACAGAAGATTACTAACAATACGGTGTGGAAACGACCCTAACTATTGTGCTTTTTCCCTCTTTGCAGATTTTGTGCAAATATGGATAATGCTAAAATGTTAATAATTTTACTATACGCTTTTAATATATCATTGTATATTTTATTTTTTCAATTTCTTCTTATTTGTTGCAGTTATGCCATCACCGAGTATCGCCTACGCAGAAAGCAAAAAGCTCTGGAGCTTATGTTAAGTGATTGAAAAGCAGCTTACGTGTTGATTTATGAATGTGTATTTGTATTTTAGAGCTAAGGAAAAACGATTTTGTTAAACATTTGTAGAATAAAGATTTTAGAAATAAACTTTTTGGTTTCAATAAAAATACTCTTAGTGCTGGTTCGGTGAAGTTATGAGTGCGGAGGTGTTTCTGCCTCAATCTGGTAAAAACTGGATAATGGAGGAGAAAGTGCAGGGATATTTCCACTTAATCTTTTTCCATAAAAACTTGACAATTTATAGTCCGACTGGATTTTTAGCCTTGCAGGAGGTATGCCTTTATGACAATGTCCACTAACAGGTCATACGATTGCTTCAAGATGAGCTTTGTTCAGAGCAAGGAGTCCATTAGATCCCTTACGTTCTACTTTAGGAGCTGGTTGTGGACTAACGCCTGCCACACGCGAGCGATGTCTATAGGTCCAATGCTAGAGCGCCAGATGACAACGGAGTATCGACTAGTAGCACTTCCGATGTGAACGGGGATCGTCTAAAAAGAATCTGAAGATTAAGCAGCATTATACTATTTCTAGAGAGGACACCAACTTCGAGCACATAGTGTCCGAGCTCAATGCTAATATCGCCGTTCTGAACGAAGCTGCACTCTGGAGCAGTAAATTTACTGCAACTTAATATCAGCCACTTGTGCCTGAGAAACACTACAGTTGTCCGGCAGCTGGAAGCTAAGCTCCTTACAAAAGCCTCCCTTTCCAACATGCACTCTTGCTTGAATCCATCTGTAAGAAAAACTCACTATTACTCACTATATTTTATTTGCTTGACTACAGCTTCATAGAGTCAAAATACAACCTTTGCTGAGAGTTTCCCCTTTTTTCCTATAGCTTCGTCTGCATCAATATACGCGAACCAATGTTTTATTTACTCTCCACTCGATATTTGGCCTCCATGAAAGCTTTTTGTCAATAATAAGCCCCAGTCATTTTACCTTAGCTGCATGACACCTGGGTTTCTCTCCGTTTGTGGATTCGAAAACTGATCTCAAAATCCTTGCGCTTGTGTGAATTGAATAAGACAACATTTTCGGTTTATATTCTTGATTTTGGTTTTTTTATTACAATCCATTTAAATAAGTTCACGCATACACACGTATTTCATTACTTCATTATTTAGTTATTTTAATATTAGTACAGTTTGGGGTCTTTCTTTATTTAATTTCATGCAGCTATGCACAGCGTAACATAACTACTTACTTTAACCTGAAGCTTAAATACATTAAACATATTTATGTTAATTCTTGTCTTATTAACATTTTTCGTTTGTCTAAATTACAAGTATTTATCTAACACTAGTGCCTTGCGGCCGTCACTTAAGAGCTAAATAGTACGCTTCGCTTTAAATTTAAACCATTATATTTTATTTCTTATTAAAATAACATAATTAATAGCAGAGTATGTTAACAAAATAACATGCTCTGTTAATATGCTACTCTATGTGGTTAGCATTTCTGTTAGTAGGTTACAGCTATGTTATGCCATTTATGTTAATTTCTCATAAACTGTTTAAACACTTATTTATTATGCGCTGAATTATTTAATGTTGCTAGTGGAAAAAAATATTTTAAAAATTTATTTTAAATTGTTATGTTTTTAAAAATAAATGAAAATTAAGCGAATTCATTTTATAAATGTTATATTGGTATAAATAAAGAGTTTTGCGTTGAAAAATGTATTAAAATATGAAACAATAAAAAAGTGGAGACAGTTTAAATTAAGAAATAACAGTTCTAAAGTCAAAATATTAACGAAAGACACGCTGTATAAGAGTACGTGGTAGAAAAATGTTTAACATAATTAAAAAAATATTTAACACAATTAGAAATTTTATTTGAACAGACTGTAACCTAAAGTTTAAAACATAAAGAGTGTACAACAATTCAAATTTCAACAAAATTAAATGGAGAATTAACAAAGTGATAGTATTTATTACAGCTAAATTATACACACTTACGTTTTAGTGTTTTTCCTTGCTTCTAGTTTGCTATTCGTATACAATGTTTAGTTGGACTAATTTAATTGGTTGCTAGTATTTATTTAAGCTTAATTTATTTTTATTTTACTGCTTAATAATGCATACAAATAAACATAAATATTATTGTGTAGACTGTTTTGAACATACACATACATATATGACACACCATTTACAATGACATGGCCTGGAGGATTAATTTTAATTTATTATTTCCCAATTTTTAGATATTTTTCACAATTATGCCTACGAAAGCGCAACGCACATACGCTAAACTAACGGTGCATATGGTGTAAGGGCATCTCAAAATCAGATGAGTTTTCGTATTCTCTGCGAATACACCTGAACATCCACTGCGCTTGCGTTGTTATTGTATTTTATGCGCCAACTAACATATTTACAGTTATGCCGATTCATTTGTTATCCACGTGTTTACTTTTGCTTTCACAATTCAAATAAATACTTTTGGAAATATACAACGCTCGGTATCTAAACTTTTATGACATGCTGTTGCGACTTGGTAGGAGGAAAGTGTGGATACACTTGCTTAATTTATTTTAGCTTAAGTCAAACATAACTTCGTAGCTATAAAAATGGGCTGTACAGTAAGCACTTGGACCTTTTTGGCCCTGAAGGAGACTTGTCTTGACACTATTAGCGCGTGCTGTTACATAAGTTTAGTAAAACTTAGAGTATTGAGTGTTGCCGTGCGTAAGTTATGTAATTACTTTACAAAATTATATATATTGAATGCATAACTAATGATTACTTGCATGCTGCTGAGGCAAATCGGAATAAATGCTAAATTAATTTACAGTTTAGGCAGCAGTGTTGTGCTTAAACGAATGCCACACGATTTTTGTGTCCGCAGTGAAACGGTTTTCAAGCGAGTCACTTTAACAGCGCTGCTGCTCCAACGATTTCGGGTTTCCACCTACGCCTTTCGCACACATTCAGAATGTGCTCGGAAAGTGGTCGTAGGGCATGCCCTCCTACACCATGCCTTTGGACATCATGCGTACGGTGTTCTTCAGCGCCTGGCGCTTGTTGCAAAACCAGATGCGTATCACCTCGCGCTCATAGCCTAATTGGTGCGCCAGGCCGGTGATTTCGGTGCCTAGCGTGGGAAAGAGTAGAGAGAGAAGAGGGTTAGTAAAAGCGCCGACGGTAGGTTATTGGAGAAATGTCATTTTCGAAATTACCACTCACCCGATGGATGTGTGTTGCGCTCGAAGTGTGCGTTCAGCAGCTCCAGAGCTTGTGGCGTGAATGAGGTGCGTCGCTTGCGTTTCTTCGACGGCTCCACGCCTATGTAGTCGGTTAAATGATTCTGGCCAGATTTGTAACGATTCCAGTGACTGTATACGGCGAGTGTGTAAAATGAGAGACAAAATTCAAGTGTTAGTAAAGAACGTGTTCAAGCTTGAGATCGTCGACGTGTGGAACTTCTTCCATACTCTCACCTCTCTTCGGCCTCTTTCATCCAGCGCTCTAAGACTGGCTTGATTTTTTGCGCGCTCTTTGGCGTTATGTCCAACTTCTCAAACCTGTGTGCGGCCCGGGAGTGCAGAGAGTCGTAATTTCAAAAGAGAGGCGAGAATTAGTAAATTAGAAATGGACGCTGTCATAAAGCTACAATGCGTGTGTTGGTTGGTGTGTGTGTGTGTGTGGTAAGTATGCGCAAGTAGACTGTTAGAACTAACTGTGGAAGTTTTAAGTGCCAGGACATTGTCAAATGTGCTAAAAGCGAGCAAATAAGTAAATTCACAAAATATGGTTCAACGCCGCGACAATATTTTTTTTGTTGACATAACTTCTTCTTTAATTATTGTGCGTATAATAAAAACTTTGGCAATGCCCTGGCCAATTAGCAAAGGCTTGAGATTACAAAAGTAACAAAAAAGTGAAAGAAATGCCTTTGTCAGCGGCAAGCGGCAAGCGGAAAGCAAATAAACAATTCTACAGCGCATACTTAGGTATAATTATTTTTTGTTGTTGTTTGTTGTTGTATTAGTAGTTGTTTATGTTTGCGATTGCTCTGCAATTTGTTAGTCTACATTCTACTTTTGTTAGTTAAATACTCATACTAAGATTCATTGATTCTAGATTTTTATGTCTCGTTGTTAGGCGTGTGCTTTCTTATTTCTAAGTGTGTGTGTAAGTAGTTTGGGGCACGTACATGTTCTGCTGCTGCGACGACAATTGGGCGGCGTACATCTGTGCGGCGAGTGCACTGTTGCATTTGTTTTTGTATTTAATTGCAATCATATTGTTTTTTTTTTTTTTTTTTTTGGTTTTCCGTAGCAGAAAATATAAAATAAATAAATATATATTTGAGTTTATTTGTTGGTCTCACAAAATCTGTGGGGATTTATTTGGTGTAAGCTTAAAATCAAATTATGCTTAAATGTCCTGGCACAGTAAAAATTCCAAAGAGTTTTCAGAACACAAGCACGAACTTTTGCTGAGCGAGTATGAGTATACAATTTTTAAATTTGTGCGGCAAATTATTAAGCTTTCGAAAGCTTTCAGTTATTTTTGCAGAGAAAGTAAGGGTTCTTTTCGAAATTTCCAAACGTTTCGATGAAAAGTTTCAAAATTTAGCTTGTTTCGACTCGTTATATGTATATTTTTTTGTACGAAGTTTTTGTGAAAATTTTCCAAAAAAACTAAAGGTCTTTGCTGAAAGTGCGAAGGATGCCTGGATGCCTGTCCAAGATTACCGCAGCGCTATGCCAAATATTTCTCAAATCAATGCCATAACTCTACGAAAGCAGATTGAAAGAGCTTACAAACGAATAGGTGTGTGATCTATAAATAACAGAACTCATAAATACGTACAACGGATCTACTTGGGATACATTATTATTAGTAAGTTCGTATTCCTCGTATGCAAATATCATTTTCACCAACTTCTCTTCGTTTAGTTAAAATACAAAAGTAATGCCGCCTTCCCCTAAATAAATTGAAGTGAGTAGATTACATTTAATCTATTCAACAATCTAGACTGTGCTCCCTGCCTTTGGGGATTTATAAAACAGCTGTTTTTGTCTAACCGTTCGAAGCTTTGGCTTTTTTCTCGTCACAACTCTATTAAATTGTCTTCGGCAGTCTCACTTCATATATATTCCCATTTCGATACAATTTTCCATCACTTTCACCTTACTTGGTATTGCTTTCATTTCTTAGTTTTTTACTTTATTTGTTTATTTTATTTCTTTAACAGATTGACAGTTTGGAGTGTCAAAATCCATGTGATAAAGCAAAATGTGGCAAACAGATGGTGCTTAGTCAGAGTGGAGAGTAGAGAGTTTTTGAGTAGTTTAGCTTCAAATCACCTGGGTGACGACTGTCAACAAGTGTCATTTTTGAATTACGAAATCTTGCTAAATTTAGCAGATTAGAGAGATAATCTACGCAACAGCCCAAGTCGTGTGATAAAGTATCAGTCGGAACATAGCATTATTTATTCAACATTTGCAAGTTTACAATACTTTTTATTTTCAATGTGAAAAGTTTGCGATTTGTAATTGAAGAAAGACTTTTAAGCTTGCTGATTTTTATTTGCCATGCTTCTTGGATTACGAAGCCTTCCTGATTTTATTATTTGAAGTTTAGTCTGTTGGCCATAACCTCAACAAACCTTTCGGAAAAGCTACAGAAAATCTGAATGAAAGCTCTGATTACACTTTTTGCATTGCCTTCAAGTCAACGAAAAGCATGAATTATAGACCATTGCTTACTTTCGATCTCTAAATAGAAAACAAAAAAATATTTTTCGTGTGTTCTGAAAACTCTGAGCTCTTAAATATATATATATTTGTTTCTTATAAACAACTTCATAATTTATACTCTTCTTACCTGCATATGGCGCTCTGACTGTAGGCGGGTCCCTCGGTCACCGATAACGCCTGTCCCACTTGTGTTTGCGTGAGACCCAATGAGAGACGTCGCAACTTGAACGCTTTGGCAAATTCCTTAATCTCATCCAAATCGATGCCCTCAACCACATTGGTGGTTGCCTGGTTGATGGTGGGCTCATCTGGTGGGGTAAATAGAGAATCTTTGCGTGAGTAAATGTAAAAGAAGTGAAAAGCTCAAATGTAATAAGCTAAAAATCCTGATTTAAGAGTGTTAGAGCAATTATAATAAAAAAAATTAGCTGCACAAAATTTAATGGTACACAAAACAATCGGGCATAATTAGGATTCATTAAATTGTATATAAAGAACCCCTACTTTTCATAAAAAATAACCGCCGAGGAAGTCAAATTGCGTTATAATCTTATAAAATAGATTCCCATAATATATTTCCATTAAATATGCGGTAAAAAAAAAGTTTGATTAAAAATACGAAAATACTTTTTCGACTACCCAGTATACTGCGCTCTATTTAAATTGGAGTGACATTTTAGCAACGCCATTGTGACGTGCAGGTAAACAAATCCAACGCTCAACGTCAACGTTAATTCGCAATTACCATTCCCGATGACAAATTGAAGTTTGCAACAACAATAGCGGAACAACCATGCGAAAGCTACGCATATGCACACACATATGCATTTATCCTTGAATGCAAATTGCCGCAAGTCAATGAGACTTTGCAACCAAAGGAAGATTTGGCAAACTCAGTGTCAGCCACACATATGCACATGTGTGTGTGGGAGTGTGTGGATTTTGCGCTTCTTAGCACCGTAGCGAAAGTTTAGCGACTTTTTAAAGACACATTTACTCACACTCCCGCCTCGCGACAGCCGTCAATTGGAAGTTATAAAGCAACAGCTAATAAACTTTGACGAGCTGGGCTTGTGGCAGCTAGAAGAAGGCGTGTTGCACGTGTGAGCCAACATGCAGGTAGATCCAAGTCAGCATGCGTGTATGTGTGTATGAGCTTGTTACCTGTTAGCAGATCTCATAAAATATGAATGCGTCAGTCACTGCTCACTTGTTGTTAGCTCACGACTTTTGTTGCACAAATACATTTGTTGATATCATTAAGGTTGCAAGTTTGGCAACACACTAACACAGTCTTCCACTACGTGTGTATGCATCTGCAAAGTCTTATTAAAGTTCGTCACTCAATCAGCATTTGTTTTTTGTATTTTGAAAGCGGATTTTCGTGAAAACTTTTAACGGATTTCGCGAATGGTTTTCCAAATTTAAAGTTTTCGGGGAGACACAAATTCGCTAAATTCGACTAATTAGTATTAAAAGTTTGCGAACATATCAATATTAATATATTTGACACTTTAGTGTTGGCGAAGCGTAGTAATAGGTGGCACGTTTTAATCCAGAAATGCAATTTCAAATGATATGTGGAAAAAATTCTTATGTAAAGATATGTATAAGGTTTATCTAGTAGGGGAAGATAACTATAACATCCTTCACATATATAAAAGATTCTTTAGAAGAAATGTGATTGGTCAGTTTGTATGCCAGCTATATGCTATAGTGAACCGATCTGAAAAATTTCTTAGGGGAATGCATCGATACCTTAGGCAATAAATCGGGCCAAATGTCGTTAAGATATCTCTATATATGATATAGTGGGCCAATATCAGCTGTGCCAATAAATGAGCAGCTTCTTGCACAGAAAAGAACGTCTGTAAAATTTCAGAACGATATCTCAAAAACTGAGAAATTAGTTCGTGTATACAGACCAAGACAGACGTACTCAGCTCGTCACGCTGATCATTTAATTCTTAGATGCTGAAAAACCTGATTTTGCTCAATGTCTCTTAAATTGGAGTATTGGAAACCGAGTAACACCCTGATCTCATCCGACTTTAGGCTGGGTATTCCCCAAATCCATTTCTCACAGTTTTTAAAGATAGGATCATATAGGTAGGTACCCTTTGATGACCCCTAAAATGTTACAAAGCTTCCTTTTGTCTAGATATAGGCTTTTGGTCTTTCCTCTGTCAGCGCTATCCCAAAGTTACTCTGTAGAATGTCCTGTATTGTTTCAAACAACCCCTAAAGTAGCTCAATGTCCTGCTGCAGCATAGGGAGCGTTGTTGTTCTCGAGCGGACTAATTCACCTGCCTTTTCATTTCCTTCTATATCTGTATGACCAGGTACGCAGATGATATTAAACGAGTTATTTACTAAAAGTCCTGCTGGCATAACCTAACGCAATGAGTTTTAGTATTGAGGCTATGGATGACCTTAATTGTGGCTTGGTTACACACTAGATTTTTATGGACTTGCTGGATAATGTAGAAGCTCACTTGGCACCTTCTGTTGGGCACATAGCTTCGGCTTGAAATACCGAATTGTAGTCGTTTAGTTTGAAGCTACCTTCTGTGTTTGGATTAGATTATCACAAAAAAAAAACCCGCTCCTGTTCCAGTTTCACGCTTTAGTCCATCGGTACATATTCGTAGAATTCGCAGATTTTGGAACAGTCGATAACGGAACCATAATCCGAATCTCCTCTACTGGGGAATGAAAACGATGTGCTTAGTTTGTTTTGGGGCTCTTGTCGGTCGCATTGCCAGCTTAATCCGATTCAAAAACAAGGTGTAATATGATACCAGGCCCACAGTGACGACAAGTCTGGCACCAACAGCCAAGGGACCCAAACAAGTTGACAGTAGTAACAGTGAACACTTCAGCAGGCAATTTCGAAAGATCGATGGTCGAGTCCTCAAGGTTCTTTCAAAAGTTCTTTCAAAAAGTTTCAAAATGCGCAGGAAAACAATTAGGCTTGATGGCAATGAGCATTGCCTCATACCTCACTTTTATGTGTATTGGTCGGAAGTAGATGTTAACGAGAATGAATATCTTTAATCATTTACTAAATTTTTTAGAATAATATTACATAGTTGTGAAATCGATATAGTAATTCCAATTCTTTGAATACTGAGTGGAAGTTATTCAATTATTGTACCCAATCCTTTAGACAAGGACCAACTACGCTCTTAATTTGGCTGAGGCATAAGTTCGGCAACCTGCCACTCAAGTAGAGTGTTCTAAGCTCTATAGTAGATTTTGCAGTGTCGAGACTGATACAGTGGCTAGTCAGGGATCATAGTAATTAGCACCCTTTCTTTCAATGAAAACTTGCATACGTGAACTGGTTATGAAAGGTAATTTCTCCAACTCTCCTATGCAGCGCTGTCGTACTACTTGTTTTTTTTTTTTACCAAATTTATAGTTGTTTGCGCAGACTGCACTGCTGGGTAAGTAGCAAATGATAGCTAATAAATCAGCGATTGATAGAAAAAATACCGGTACTCGCTTGCCTTCACAGTTGCACATATGTATGGGTGTATCTAGTTGTATGCCTGCATATGTAATGTGCGACGATGCTAATTTTTTTGTGGCTGCCACACTCTCCGGTCTTAATTGTGTTTTTTAAGCATAGTGGCGCATTTGCCAAAAAATAGTAAGAGGTTATTACTCCGCGCTCGTAGTTAGAAAATTAAGCAAAGAGTGCCACTAGAACACCGAACACACAGCGCGAGCGCGAATGGCCGACGGTGCGGCGCAGGGCCATGACGGTGCAATAATAGGGAGTGGTTGTAATTTATGAGTGCCAAATATGCATTCATGTGCGAATACATATGTGCGCTCGTGTTCATGTGTGAGCACACACACGCTGCATAAGCATGGATATCTATGTGCATATAAGAGTGTGGGTACATATTTGCTTGGCCAAGGGTGTGCGCCATGTACGAATGCAAAGAACTTGCTTTTAATTGGATCAATAATTGGATACTTTTTGCAGCTTTTTGCCAATTAAAGGTGAATATTTCAGCATATTACAGTACTACAAGCAGATGTTTACCCCACATACGGACACATATGTATGCAGGTACATATGTATGTATGTATATGGAAAAACGCAAATACGAGTTAGTGCAAAACACAAATGGCTCGAATGCTATTGTGAATACAAGGGAAGGAATAATAAAATGGAAAATAAGCAGAAATGTATTATAGATATCAGCGATTGCCGGCAAAAGTAAAGGGAAACTTGAGATTTGCTTTAATGGCTGGTAAGAATGACAATGGGAAGTTCTGGTACTAGTCGTAGAACTGGTCAACTGAAAAGTCTCCTGCCTTACATTGTAAAATTATTCCCTGAGCATCCCAAAATGCCGATGGCATAAGCTTGCGAGCCGTCTGTTCCGATTTTCTATGCCTTAGAGCGAATTCTTCGTGTGCAGTGTACTCGGATGACTGTCGCTTGGACTCCGGAGTGAAATGATGGAGTCAGGTTTCATTCATTGTCACATAGCCAAGCAAAAACTCGGGTTTATAACGCTTAAAGATCGCCAAACACTGCTCGGAATCAATAATTCAAGAGTGAACCCGCGCGGGTCCCACTTTACACAGAGCTTTCTCATACCCAAATATTCAGTCACAATCTATCCAATACGTTTCTTTGATATCTTAAGAGAGCTCTTTCGAACAACTTCACCTTATTGTGCATCCAATATTATTTTGGAGACTTTTTTGCTATTTTGGTCGGTAACAATCTCTTTAGAGCATCCGCTGCTTTCACCGTCTACAGAACTTATCTAACAACCTCTTAACTTATCCTTAATGGTTGATTTTTGTGGGAAAGTGTTCGGAAAATTGTCATAAAACCAAGTTCTGCTTCAACTGTATTTTTAAGTGTCAGGCCGAGGACTTTTTAATTGATTATTAGTTGTTGTTTTTTATTTGCATAATTATTTGTTGGTATTTCAGAAATTTTGAAAATTTTCAGGAAATTTTGAAATAAATTTTGACTAAATTTACTGATGAAATAATTTATTTTGTCAACAAAAATCGCTTAAATTCTAAGAAAGCAGTCCAAATTGCGCCAAGAGAGTCAACACTCCTTAAGTTTACCGAAAAATTATTTATCGCCCAACTGCAGCGCATATTCCGCAGTGGCGGCGGCGGTGGCACAGGCAACAAAAGCCATGTATTCTATGCCATTCTATGCGCGACCAGCAACGTTCGGAACTGTACTTAAATGTGCGCATAATTCATGCAACACGCGCCACGCCGCAACAACAATTACAGCAACAACAAACCAATAACAATAACTTGCGGCACACAATGTTTGCCTTAATTACTCCTAATTGACGCTTGCAAAACTCGAGTACGGTATGGTAAGACACCTCCCGCCCCCTAGCGGCTTCTTCAGCGCCTAGGATGCGTCTCTAAGATGTGGCAGCCAGCTTCCTTTGCGCAGCACTCGCTTGGCATTCAAGTGGAATGAGTTTGTTTTTGCATTTAATGACACATTTCACTTGCAAACTAAGTGTAATAATAGCGACAACAACAACAGCAGCAACAAAGTGTTGCAGCATCAAAATATTGTAGCAACTAGTTAGTTGAATTGTTGTTGTTGCCGCGGCAGCAGCTCCAATTTCCCACTACTAAAGGGTTGTTGTTGCTTTTATTGTAACAACCATTGTTGCTGCTAATGTTGCCATAATACCTAGCGAATGCCACGTCAGCCGCTGACAAGTACCGCCGAGTGTTGCATGCAACACGGCAATATGCAATAAGCTGCGCTGGCATAAACAAGCAAACAGTTAGTAGTTGTTTAATTACTGCGCGGCCCAGCAACAACAACAACGGTGTAATATTGTGGAGCGGGGCGCGTTGTGCCGTGCAGCAAGGCTTTAGCACATCTCCTCGGAGACAATATGGTGCTTTGCATAATGCTCGCACTTTTGTATTAATAAATAAATCAAAATGCACTCATCGACTTACAAGCAACTTACGCAAGCCATCCTTGCCGCTGAAGGCAAAATCGCGCAGTAATTACAACAAAAATCCGCCTAGCGGTCTTGTGGCAGCTCTTACAGCGGCACAGTGCATATAAATGAGGAAACACTGCGCATTACAACAATAGTAAAGATGTATTTGTGTATCAGTTACATGACATGAATTTTAAATATTACAGCAGTTTAAAGAAAGGATCAAGATCTCCTTGAAAACTCCTGCTATATTTGCAAGTAGCCCTTCTTCAAACCACCCACCGATAATTGTCGGTCTCTTGAACAATTAATCATAAGAAAAGAGAATCGTTAACTAGAATAACCTTCACAAATAAAAGAGTTTCTATACAAGAAAAAAACTTCGTTCCGTAAATTTGTATGGCAGCTATATGCTATAGTGCCCCGATATGAACAATTTCTTCGGAGGTTGTACTGTGGCTCCGGATAGTAAACCATTTTAAATTTCATGGCGATATCTTGTAAAATAAAAAAGTTTCCCATACAAGGACTTGAAACCGATAGTTCAGTTTGTAGGACAGCTGTACTCTATAGTAGTCCGATATCGGCGATTCCGACCTATAAGCAGTTTCTTGGAGAGAAAAGCAGGTATGCAAAATTTCAGATCGATATCTCAAAAACTGAGGAACTAGTTTGCGTGCGTGTATATATGCTGACGGACAGAAGGACATGGCTAAATCGACTGAGCTCATCAAACTGACTATTGACATCTACACTTTATAAGGTCTACGACGTGTGCTTCTGAGTATTACAAACTTCGTGGTAAATTTACTATACTGTGTTAAGAGTATAATTAGGGTATTAGTGGCCAACACTAAGCTCTATGACTTCATAATAGAAATATATCTCATGAAAAATGTCTATATGGATACCCTAGCCTAAACTAAAAACTTCTAAGACATATTATGAAAATGTACCAAGAGCCATTTAACCGTCACTTAACGGAAATGATCCAAGGTTTCCTAATGTGTTTAATTACGGGTCTTAAATTAGTGAAAGTAATTGAAAGAAAGCGATCTTTACTCACTCGGTGAATCCATTAGAAGATCGTGCGCACCGCTCGAACCGTCCGTGCCATTAGGAGAGAGCTGAGAAGTCGGTTCTCCAAGGCCACTGCCACTAATACGATCCCGTTCACGTTCGCGTTCTCTTTCACGGTCTCGCTCTCTTTCTCTATCTCGCTCGCGTTCGCGGTCGCGTTCACGTTGCATTGACGAACTGGTTGTCGGGCTGAGTTTCATCGAGTGCATGCCATGGTGCGGGTGATGCACCAGATGCGACGCGGATGAGGTATTTATGCCAAGCGACGACGAACCGAGACCCGGCGAGGTGGGCGAGGCAGAGGATGCACGTATCGCGGTCGCTGATGGCGGACCCAGCGACTTTGTGATGGTCAATTCACCATTTGCCGAGGCGGAGAGTCTGCAATACAAGTGGAGGGGTATTAATTGGTACTTAAAATACATTCAAGTTGCTGCGCGGCTATGTTATGGCACCAAAGGCTTTGTGTGTGCGCCAATATCAATTTTGCGAGTTTTAATAAATCTCTTTCTCTGATACGCAACCATTAAAAGTTATTTGGTGGCCCCAAAGGCCCATATTAATTTTCCTCTTCTCTGTAGTCTAATTAGCACACCACAACCGTGCTTTGTTATGCTCAGCGAAATTTCGTACCCCTATGAACTTACCTATTAATGCTGTTGAGCATGCTGGTCGCTGAAGATTGTCCACTGCCCATGCCAACCGCTGCCCCGCCGCCACTAATGCCAATACCCAGTGGAGATGCCCTCATTCCGCCGCCATTTCCTAGAAAATCACGCTCATGCGGTGAGCTCATATTGTGTGCATGTTGGCCGTGCTGTTGTTGTTGCTGCTGCTGCTGCTGTTGTTGATGTTGATGATGATGCAAGTGCGTGATGGCTGCTACCGCTGCGGATGATGACGGTGACGGTGAGTGGGTGCGGAACAATTGACCAGCAGTGCCGCGCAAGGGAGATGAATAGCCTCTTTCGTTGGAAGTCGTCGATGTCGAAGACGACAATACGCCGCCGGCCGATGAGACGGAAGCCGAACTTGTTGTGACGCCTGACGACAGCGTATGCGGATGATGGTGTAGACTGTGGTGTGCCTGATGATGGCTTTGGTGATGTTGGTGTGAGTGATGCCCATGTTGGTGATGTTGATTGCCAGTTGCGGATACTGAGGCGGATGTTGCTGACGCTGATGCATTGATTGAGGCTGAGTTGGTATTGGAAGCGCACAACGAACTTGCCACGGAGGATGCGTTGCGACCGCTCACCGGCAATTGTGTTGAGTTGCATGTCGAGCCGAGTGTAGGTGAAGATGAACGTCTCAAATGCTCGCGCTCACGTTCCCTTTCACGTTTGTTGGAATGATGGCTGAGATTCATGCCACTGCACGCGATAGCGTTGGGCCCGTTGTTTAGCGAGCCACTGCCACATGTAGGACTGCGTTTGTGATGTGTTTCCGTGCGTTCAGCGCGTTCACGTTCCCGCTCTCGCTCCCTATCGCGTTCACGGTCACGTTCTCTTTCCCGCTCTCGCTCCCTATCCCTATCACGGTCCCGCAACGTCATCGTACACGTCGACGTGGACGAGTTTGGACGTGGCGATGGTGTCGAGCTCGTCTGGTGACCACTTCCCAACACATTGCTGCGATGATGAAAGTGATGATGGTGTGCACTAAGTCCAGGCGGTGGAGATGCGCTCACATCCGGTGGCATATGCATCGATGTAACCGAAGAGCTTGTGTTAGCCGACTTTCCAATTTCCCGGTTTGGTGAGGCGAGCTCATCCACTGTGTGTCGCAGTGAGTGGTGATGTGCGCCGCTATGGTGTGTATGTGTGTGCAATGCGTGATGATGATGACGCGGAGAGGTTTCTTGCTTAATGTGTAATTGCTGTTGAAGATGAAAAGCGGCTGCTGCTGCCGCTGCCGCCGCGGCGGCTTTTGTACTTGACGACGCACTGCTGTTGACCGTGCGTTCAGCTCCGCCGCCGATGCTGTGCGGCGGGGGTGAACTCGGTGGAGAATGTGCACTTTCACTGTTACGCGCTGCTGCCGCGGCTGCTGCGGCAGCTAAATGCAAATCACCCGACAGCGTGTGCGAATGTGTGGCTAGGTGATGATGCGGCGGTGGTGGCAGATGGGCAAGGTGCGGTGGTGGCGCCGCCGATTGTTGGTCACTGCGTTGTTGCTGCGCATGATGCATGGCATGATGTGAGGCTTGCGACGAGGCGTGCAGGTGATGATTAGCGGCGGCCGCGGCAAACAATTCCGGATGCAAGGCGGCTAACAGCTGTTGCACGCTGCTCGAGAACAGGTTGGGTTTGAGTAAATTCGTCTGGGTTTGCGCGAGCTGAGGCAGCGTTGAAGCGTGTTGCAAGGCAGCGAGCGCTGGTGGCAAAGGAGGTGGCAAGAGTGCTTGTTGTTGCTGCTGTTGCTGCTGGAATGATGCAAAGGCGCCGAAGTTTTGCAAGAATTGCTCATTGGTGTTGATCTGCGGACTCACTGGTATGGTCAGAATGGTCTGTACGGCTATACCTGCGAAAAGAGGGAAACATCATCAAAGGACGAAAGAGTAAAGTCTCGTTTAAAGAAATTCATCAAATTAGTTGTCATCCAGCAATTTGACAAGCTATTTGGAATGTCTCGAAAGTGAATTCATACGACAGTACATTTAAAGAATTAGGCTCCAAATCCGATCATTTTGCTTAAGCAGTCTTTCATCGGTTTCGCCTTATTATCAACCAACAATTATAAATACATATTTACGCTACTTACCCTGCGCCGTTGGAATGAGCAGCTGCGCCCCTTGCACGCCCTGCACCAGTTGCCCGGATGCGAGTATCAGTTGCGGCATTTGGGCGCTTGTCGCCGGTGTCGGCAGCGCGGGCGGCGGTGAGGCGGTGGCCGCTGCCCCAGCTGCTGCTGCAGCTGCCGCGGCCGCTGCCGCTGAATTCAACACATTTGCCAAAGTGTTCTGAGCCATCGTCTGTGCCTGCACCGAGTTCGAGTTGGGCGATGTGCCGTCACCGTTGTCCTGGCCACTACCACAGACGCCAGCATGTGACATGACTTTATTATTATTATTATTGTTAGAAGCCGCGGCGGCGGCTGCAGCTGCAGCCAATACATTCGAGGCGGATAGCGCCGTGGGGGAGCAGGGTGCGCTGTGTGGACCAGTGGCGCCAATTGGTGGCAGACAAGCACTAATGCCAGCGCTGCCACCGGCACCGGCGCCCACAGTCAGATTGAGTGGTGAGTTGAGCGCTGCCGCCGCTGCAGCTGAGGCGCTGATACCAGCCGCTAATCCCTGAAGACTTGCTAATGCTGCTGCTGTGGCCGGTGTGACACTTGGTGCCACGCTCACCGGTGTGGATGAGCCGCCAGGTGGCGTATGTAAGTGTGGAAGTTGTGTGTGGTGGTGGTGGTGATGCTGGTGTATGCCATTGCCGCCGCTGGAATGTTGCAGGTGATGGTGTTGCTGCTGTTGTTGTTGCTGCTGCTGCTGGAGCGTGGCTAAATTTTGTAATTTTTGTAAATTTATCATGTCTTGCACTGCAGTGTGTACGGTTACGGTTACGGTGGGTGCATGGTTGTTATTGTTGTTGATGATGTTGTATGTGGTGGCCGGTGTGTGCAGTTTTGAAGCGTAGCGGTGTGGATTTGTGTAGTAAGGGCGGTAAAAATGAGACAAGTTGCAAGTTATTAGTAAAATTTTGGGGATCGGGCTTTGATGAGTTAAATGCTGTGTTCGGTGTTGTCTGCTGGAGGTACTTAATGACCCGTCTGTGTGCGCTTGCTACGGTCGCCGCGTGTGTGGCTTGTAAGTTATCTGTGTGAATGTTGATTTGTGTGAGTGTGGTGCTAGTAAATGTCAGTGTGCGCTGATGCCTCTTGATTTGCTCGATTAGTTGGACATTTGTGAGGATTCCCTGAACGCTTGACGCATAGACGAGGTAAATTGAACAACAAAGGGCTCAAATTCAACGAAACCCGTGAAATTTAAGCATTTAAGTTATCCATAGGAGGCGTGAGTACAGACCAATGCTTCTCTAAGTATATTAAAATAACCTATTTATTGGTTAGTCGAAAAAGTCTCTTCGTATTTTGTGCCAATACTTGTGTATATGTATATTGATATGTAAAAAAACAGTTATAGTTTTGTAGGCTCTAAATTTAGTTGCGAGGGGTATTGCCCGCTAGATGGAAGCGTGGAAAACGGTTGAAGAATGTTCTGGATCTTTTTGTCTTTACTATTCTCAAATGTACCACTGGAAACCTTTTGTTAAGTTTAAAATTAGGAAAATAAAATTTCGAGTAAAAACTAAGACTTTGTGAAACTAGTGTAAAGCCATCTTTGGACGTAAGAAAGTAGCTTTCTTTTACCGAAAACCGAAGTCTATACTCTTTAGAAAATATTCCGTCTTCCTGTTATTGAATATTTGTGATGTTTTTTGTGGTATTTTTTTTAATTTTCTTAGAATTGGATTTCGATATGTACTCACTAGTTCCGTTCAGATGCGCCTGCGCTGCCGCTGCTGCCACCGCCAAAGCCGAAGCGGACGCCTTCGCCTGCTGCTCTTGTTCCTCCGCGTCGGACAGGGGATTGAGATGATCGCGCGCATCGCAATCCTCACCCACATCGGTGTCGATTTGCATTGGTTGCGGCGAAGTGGGCGGTGACAGCTCGTGTGAATCATGCGAATGCCTCGAATGTGCGTCATTGTGATTGGCCAGTGAGGCCGCCTTGGCTAAGCTTTGATAAAATTCCAGCTCTTTGACGTGATCCTTCTCGTAAGAGTTCTGATTGTGCAGCTCATGCAGACTGTGATTGCTAAGCGGTGAGTTGAGCTTGTGGCTGGTGATATCCTTTTCATAGTCCTGGAAGAGGAAAGACAGAAAGTTCATTAGTTAATCACGTCTTTCAAGAAAGCTTTATGATTTTTAATTTCTATGTATTGTTGTTGGTCATAACCGGCCCATTTGAATGTTTCAGTAATTTTATAAGAATTTCACATACACTGAATTAGTGTTGCTTACAACTCAAAATATTTCAACTCAAATCACTGCACTTTATTCGTTTTTGCTCATTTCAAAAATATCGCGCATACGCACTGTAGTGCCTTTATTTCAATGTAAGTGCTCCAGTCATGAAAAAACCCACACATGACTCCTTATTCCCCCCGCAAAACGGTCTTTGAATGGAGTACAAATGTATATGTGTGCGTGTGAGTGTGTGTGTGGCGGCATTCAAAACTTAACAGTCAGTTTTCAACTGCCACATGTAGCAAGTAGCATTTCGCATTAAGTGACTTTATTAAATTATATTTGTATTATGTAATTACACAATATGTTTGCTGACACGCTGATGAGGCTGGCAAATGCCCAACGCGTACACCGAGCATATGCATATTCGTGTGGCGCGCAGTGGCGGATGTTTTGCTGCTGCTGCCAGTCTAATTGCGAATTTTCATAATTCCCTTAAAACTGTCTCTTATACACATCTAGATGTGTATAAGAGACAGACGCGTACACCGAGCATATGCATATTCGTGTGGCGCGCAGTGGCGGATGTTTTGCTGCTGCTGCCAGTCTAATTGCGAATTTTCATAATTCCCTTAAAAAGCGCGCGGCGCAGCGGGCGCACACATGCAACTGCACAGCTGGCTAATGTTAGGCTATGCGTCGAACAAGTTGTACATTTGACAAACAGCGCCGATATCAGGCGTAATAACAGTCATTTAATGTAATCTACCGTTGGCCAGTTGGCAGTTGTGCTTGTGTTGGTGTGTGTGTTCGTGCTGGCGTGTTACTAACTTAAATGAAATTCCATGCGCTTGTCTTATTTAAAGCGTTTCGCACGTTTGCATATATCATGTTGCTGTTTATGTTCTTGTTTTTGTTATTATGTTAATTTATTGTAATGCAACTGACACTAATTCATGCAGAACGTGCAATGTTTGATTGCGGCTTTTAATGCCAAGCTCATTTGAATACTAGAAGAGGATGTAAATTAATCATGTGTGAAATAATTTCAATGTTGGACGAATGCGTCCATATAAATGTGCATGCAACACACTTTTGACTGTGTGCTGAAGCAAGGGGGTGACAATGTTTGTGGCGTAAAAAGAGACACACGGTTGGGAAACTAAAAAAATCGCTTTGCTCGTTGAACATAGGGAGCGAATTGACTAGCCAGCGCAAGTCGAAGCGCTGGACATTTCCTTGTAGTAGTACTTAATAGAAAGTCTCTTTGAATTAAATATAGTAAGTAATATCAATATTTTATTTTCTACTTAAAGTGCCGACTTCAAGCATCCGCTTCTTTAGTTTAAGTCTTACAAGTAAGGTGGAAGGTGGAACGTTGAAAGCAGTTGGTGGATAGAATTTAAAAATTGAAAAGTTATGTACTCTATACCTCATTCTGAAGGCCAAAGTTTGGGAGTCATGAGTCTTCAGAGAGTCACAACATAACCTAAACTTATGTCACCTAAACTTAGGTTTTCTTGTGGCTCCTCACTTAGAGACACTTCGATTGCTGAAAAGTAAATATTTCTCTTCTCATAATAATGAAATCTTATCAAGTTAACCTAGGAGAGTACGTGTTTTGCCTCGTTGATAGGTATCCCCGCAATACTTATGTAAATATATTGGTAGTCGAAAAAGTCTTTTCCTATTTTGTCAATTCGTAAATATCCAGTGCTACAATTCAGTAACTTAAGAACGGCTGGCTACAAAAAGAAGCACGATGTTTGGGTACCACAGGAATTGTGTGTGAAAAGTATAATAGACCGAATTAACATCTGCGTTTCTTTGTTGAAACTGAAATGAAATCGAAACAATTCTGAAGCGAGTGTTATCAAGAGATGAAAAGTAGATCAAATACGACTATAATGTGCGAAAAAGATCATGGGCCAAGCTGAGTGTTGGTGGAATTGAAAAGGAATCATCCACTATGAGCTGCTACAGCCAGGTCGAAGTATTAAATCTACATTATACTGTCAACAGCTGATGAGATGGAAGCAAGCAATCGAAAAAAAACAGCCAGAACTGATCCACGAAAGGGCTTCATCTTCCTGGGAGAGATTGGCTGGGAAGTTTTGATGCATACACCACATAGCCCTGACTTCGCACCATCGGACTACCATTTGTTTCGGTCAACGCAGAACTTCCTTAATGGAGTAAAGTTGATTTCAAGAGAAGCCTGTGAAAATTACTTGTCGCAGGTTTTCGCTGAGAAACTAGAAAAGTTTTTCTCTGATGGAATAATGTTTCTAGCGGAAAAATGGCAAAAAGTGGTGTACCAAAATGGTACATATTTGACTCATTTAAGTTAATTATAAAAGTATAATAAAAATATGTTAAAATTTGTTTAGAAATACGAAAATAATTTTTCGACAAACCAATATATTTTCATTTGCATCTACTCACATTTACATATTAAATACAAGCGACCAATATTTTTGGATTTAATCGAACCTTTAATAGTAAAAATGTTTTTGTTCTTAAACCCTCCGCAGCAGAGCTGCTCAAGGCGGCAATATTAGTAGCGCCATTAACGGTTGTAGCGTCGGCAAGACGGTGTTTAATGCAATTATGTTAATTTCCTATGCAAATAGCCTGTCGCGCATTTAATTGCAAGCGCTGGCAAAATTTCCCACCCAACGAAAGCAGCGCCGACACCTTAGCGCTAGAGCAGGACCTTCGTGCGCGCCGCTTGCCATGCAGACGGACACCTAAACCAAATATCATTAAGCAAGCGCTCACCGACCTTTTTACCTTTTTTATTATTTTTTTCTATTCTCCTTTCGTTTTTCAGCATGTTTTTGTTTGGTAGCTGCGCCGGCCAGAGCAACTGTCACTGCGCCCATGTCCGCCACTCTCGCGGCGCTTGGGGTAATAGTGGCCGGTATTAATTGCCAATAATTACTATTGGTTTTGCCAAACGTGCTGCCCTCTACTTTTCTACAATTTATAGGGATTTTTTCCACCGTAATTTCCATCTTTGTGCGCAACTTGCTTTCGCTTCGTTTGCCTTGATGCGACTCACCTTTTTATATATATTTTTTATGCTTGTCATCCTTGCGGATTTTCGAGTTTTTCTCAACTTGTTCAGAATATTTCTGTTTGTTTTTATTCCTAATTTGCAGCATTAGCATTAAGTAGGGTATCAGTGGCAACGCTGCAATTAACAGCAGTTGGAAGCCTTGGTGAAGGTCTGGTCTGGCAATCGGACGACACCGTTGTGGTCAATCAAGGTCGGCAGGGTAGAAATAGAGAGATAAAAAGAAAGTTGTCATCCGAGCTTTGCCTTGCAACCATACTCGCCGCATAATTAAAGGACAGTCGAGCTGGTTTGTTATGACAAGTGGCAACGTTCTCGAAGTGGAAAAATTGTGGGTTGCATTAAAGGAATGTGAGTACTTGCGACCATGTATTGCTAATTGTGGCGGTATGCGTTTGCAAGGCTCTGTCGGTTAACACAATTATTGTGTGTAAATAAAATAGAAAAATAATTGAATTTTATTTGCTTTGGAGCTGTTGAGATCTTACAGTTACTGAAATGTGTGGGTTTCATGAGAATATCTATGAAAATTTTAATAAATTCTTGATATTTATCACCAAGTAAGCAGTTAAATGTTATCTGCTAAGCACACATTTTTTTTTAAAGCTCGGTCGAAACTGCTTGGCTCGATGCACTGTCATGGCTAGAGGGTGCCCTTATGTGTAAGAAATTTTTTGTAGAAAGCTTTTTCGACATCAAAAAGGCTTTCAGCATAGTACCGTAGGAGGTGATAGTTAAGGCCGTCAAGTCGATTTGTTTATAGTCCTTTTTGGGACAGGGGGTAGTACAAAGAGATCCCGAAAGTTCAATGGGGGCACCCGCAGTGTAGAGTACTTTCCCCACTACTTTGAATTTTGGTGGTTTAAGAACTCTAGAAACTAAGTTGTCGGGTGAAAGGCTACGCTGACGAAGTTGGTCTTATGTTTAAAGAAAAATACTCTATCCGAAAGGTAGCTCAACGAGGTATACAACCGCGCGAATAGCAGCGGCCTAATCGTTTACTCAAGTAAAAGTGAAATGGTTTTTATTTATAAGGAAGTAGAAGATCCCAAACGTAGGAAGAGGCCCTACGAGGCTTTCCGTTTTCATCTTGTTATTGAGTTGAAATATCTAAGGCTCAGCGTTGATAAGAAGCTTTCTTGGAGGTGAAATATTGCGGAGAGAGTTAGGAAGCATCGGTTGCCTTATAAGAATATTCTCTGGTGTATTTGTCTGGTAGAGGTCGCTTGAAAGGGCTAATTTTGCTAAAAACCTTGAGCGTGTCCAAGAAGCGTAGCATCTAAAACCATTTAAAGCACAGCACCCATGGATATTGGCGGCAGGTGTATGGCTGCAAAGTGTGCTTTAAAGGCTAGGAAATCTGTATATATGAAGGGATACTCTTTCTTCAACTGCGTCTATGAAAGCATGGCTAATTGTGTCTCTCACTCGTGGCGGCTTTTTCTCTGCTCACTTCCTAACGATGAATACGTGTGTGGAGCGTCGCTAGAGAAAAGGCGCAGTGAGCTTTTTCACGCATAAGCTACTGAACCACCGTAGTGTTTTTCAGGCCAAAGAGATTGCAATCAAGGCGGTATGCTACAAAGTGCAGCTCCAGGAAAACATTCACTCCGACAGCAATTGGTTCGCTAACTGCACGCTCAAAGCCAGTCAATGTGTCTGTCCTCACTATAGAAATATCATCAATCTGCTTCATCATCAATTTCGTTTGAATGCCTGATCACAGAGGTATCTGCGATTTCAATAAGATAGCCAGAGGGGCACCATCGCGCCGCTCACATCGGAATGGACCGAGTTGGATCTTCATTGGCGTCTTGAGTTCTAGCAGTGAAGCAGTGAAACTCACGAGCGCAATTCGAGGACTAGTTTCAGGGCGACTACAGGGTCCTTTTGCTTAGAATGCAGGAGATCTTCTGAACTACTTGTCTTGAGTAAAGTGCATCTTGCCGCCGACGTAAAGTTCTCACTTGATGTCAACCAATATACGTGTAGTAAGGCTAAGAATCTTAGCAGACGCTAGTTGTCGAGGTTGTACGGAGGAAGGTGAGGTGAAAACATCCAGTCATTTTCTCTTAACTGTCCAGCCTTGCACAACTGAGACTAAAACATTTTGGTAGTCTTACCTTCGACAAACCAGAACCCATAGCCGAAGCTGACCTTAGCCGTCTCAACCAATTTGTGATAAACGAAAATGCCTTGTCAATTTGTAAGGGCCTTATGATCCAGTATGTGGGAGTTTTTGGGTACCACAATGGCCCAACGGTTTTAACTGTCCAACTGAGATCTCTGTTACGATAGGCCTCTTGCCCTTACCTAATCTAACCAAAGCTCGCTACAAGCCTTATATAGAACTGTGTCTGATGTAGAGCAGCAAGCCAAAGGTTTTTCCTCTGACCGCTGATAAAGAAAAGTCAGAAATACATTTTGAAATTTTCCCCAGTTGAAATATATTTACATATATTGTAAAATGTGAGACTTAGGTCAATATAAATAATTCAATATATAAATAATTATTATGAATTGGTTATTTCAACATTTTACTCATCCGACTTGTGGAGTGGCTTCCCTAAATGCTTCACTTAGACCTTTGAAAGCCTTAATGCGCCACTCTAAAGTTGCCTGCTTATCTGCTTCAATCAAAAGTGACCCACGCACATACACTTTAGTATCAACTGGGCTACAATCAGTCTGCTCGTCGCCGTATTCAATTGAGCATTCGCAAATCTGTTGAAAAGTTAATTCATTTCACATCAATGCTTATGGCCAACTTCATTTTAATGTTGCTCCTTTTTTCGCGCACAATCCTTTCGGGTGGCGCAATATCAGACGTGTCGATAAATTCAAAGCCACACAGGCACTAATATGTATGTGTATTGGGCGTCACACATCCTTATGTCTGCAGTGGTGTTGTAAGCGGTGGTAAGCAATAGTGATCGGCGTTGGTTGGTGGCCGGTGTCTCTTCGCAGCGTTCGTGCCTTCAGCCAGGACATTCACACTATCGCACACAGACATGAGTACTTTTAATAGTGAGTGTTGGTATTGGCAACTGCTGGCGTTGTGATAGCGCCTGCAAGCAACAGCAAAAACAACATGCGAAAAACTATCAACATACAGCAACAGTCATAAATTTCAACACAGTTTCGATTTGTGCGGCAAACATTGAACTTTTAAGCGATGCCACCACCCCCACCAACGCCGCCTTCACGCTATTTAGCAGCGCTGGACAAGGCACTCAAAGACACTGCAGCGCAAATAGTTGTACCTTTGTATGCGTGTGTGACTGTATGATCGACGTGTCCTAAAAATACTTGCGCGTCTGCCTCAGTGCGTGTGTGCATGTGTGCCACTGGCTGTTGGCTGGCGAGTGCAGCTTTTCGAAGTGTTCGATTTAATGTTTAAACACTCCTATGCCCACACACTCACACACACGCACATATTTTTATATATATCTAGGCATATGTTCGTTAACTACACTTGTTTGTATGTGTGTAGTTTGCATGCGCCGTGCAAAAACGTTGAAAAATATGTTCGCTGACCGACAGCGTATTTAACTCGGGCTGTTGGCCCTCATTGCATATGCTAAGGCGCACTCACGTTAATTGATTTCATATGATAATTGCAATATGCGCAAACTTTATTATTATTATTATGCTATGATTTTAATTTATTGTTGTTGTTCGCGAAAACTTTTGTGCCTCTACGTGTTTACACTTCATTCTAATTTTCCGTTTGATTTCGCTGCAAATGCGCCATGAAGTATACTTATATAAGTGGCACGAATCGGAAGGCAAACAATTGCAGTCAATAACATTTATTTCAGTCAATGAGCTAATTAAGTATGTTATCTTTTGTTTGTAATTGAGTAGGCCTGCAGTAATTATGGCAATTTAAAAAGTCAACGTGGCTGGTAGTAAGGAAATGAGCGATTTATAATGCGTAATATAAAATGTAGTGATTAACGTTAAAGTTTGGGTTGTGTGCTGGCTAGCTATGGGCTTCAAAAGTTTGAGCAGCAAAGTTTGCTGACAGTACAAACTGAGGTCTGTGTTATTGGGAAAGCCGCGGTGATTGGCTTTAAAGCAACAGCCAACTCCGGAGTCAGCATAAGCGTGGACAGCCAAGCAGCAATCAAGGCTTTAACCTCGCTTCGCATGTCCGCCAGAGGTGTCTTAGAGAGCAGAGTAGCAGTGCAGAGCGCCGCCAGAACCAAACGACTTAACCCCAACTGAGTAGTAATTATATTGCCAAGAGTGTGGTGTGCGGCCATCAAGAAATATAATCAACATTGGATAACCCATGTGTGGGTTATACGACGATCTGAACAAAAGCATGCCAAGGAAGATCAAAACGCGGTGGAACGATTTATCTGGGTGCAAAGTTTGAGCAAACATGTGTAAACCGGTAGAGCGGAAAAATACTATGTTCCTAATGGCACCCCATAGAAGGGGTGATGGCGGCACACACCTACACTATAAGACTAACAGATGAGACATTTGACGTCAGTGACATCACAGGCTCTGTTGAAATTCACTTCGAGCGTAGTCATCCTAAAAGGTCATGGATTTCGTAACGGAACTCTATCTGGAATCGCAAAGGACCAAAAGTCATATATGTATGGGTTCAAGCCTACTAAACTAACATAACTTTCCTTCCTTCAGGACCTTGATAATTACATTTACCTACTACTTGTTCCTTTGTCACTGTGGGTAAGTCTGAGTTTCCTCAAGATTCCTAAAGATATTTATAGAATTTTGTGGACACTATTTCCCCAATTGTAATAGTTTTGTCTCGATAGCAACCCTTCTATTTATTTATAATATAAGAATTGACTCTTTATTTGACTTCCAGAACTGGCAGAGTTTTCAAATTGAAGACCGAACTGCGAGATCAAATTTGGCCCGGACTGGTCTATATAAAAACCCAATCAATGAAATTTTTTCATGTTGGTTTGTTTTGTATTTGCGTGAAACTTAAGCTCCACATATAAAATAGTGCATGTTTGGCAGCTGTTTGTTAGCGACGCCAGAAGTTTGTCTCGCGATATTTACACCTCGGGTTAATGGACTAATGGCGCCTACTCCGAAGCGGGTTTTCAAATGTGAAAACAGAAAAAGTTAAGGGGAGCGAAACCTGACGAATACGATTTTGAGCCACGACTCTCCTGAGAATATTCTTAAGTTAACAAAAGCAGAAGCTGAGGACTACTCCATTCCCACGACGGACGGGTCTAAGTTATCGAAACGGAACCGTTTCTTTCCGGCCAGGGACTCCCAGCTCGGCACCATTCCTTTGAATTATTACAGCCATGGCTTCTGACACTACAACAACAACAACTACTACTGCTCGCTTAAAGTGCAAATACATACTCCGCTTGAAATTTTATAATTTTTATGATTTGAAGCCAGTTTGAAAAGCCTCAGCGCCGACTGAGGACAGCTCGTGTGCGCTGTGTGAGTATAAAATAACGGCACGTACATAAAGTTAACACATCATTTTTGGACAAAAGAAATTGATTTCGCTCATTCAAATCGCAGCATTGAAATAGCATAAAGAGCCGGAAACGTGACCAACAAAGGATGCTCAAAATAAGCGTTTCCACACGCCCGTCCCGTCGCGGACCTTAAGACCACGCACACATACAGTTGGGTGTAAGCCAGACAACCACCACACCAACACATTGGCGCGCATTAATGAAATTATGTGTATTTGCATTAAGCAAAGCGTATAATATGCATAAAATGTGCAATGAACGGCGTTCGGCTAAAAACGCCACGGCTGGGGGTTGCAAAAATATTTGCCCAACGCTTCGATGCCACAGCGCTGAGAGCTCATAAAATTTAGACCGAAAAATGAGGAAAAAACACAAGCATATTAACAGCTCAGCAGCGAGGGTGGCAACACTTCAAGCGAATGTGAATTTGCGATCCGAAAGGGTGGTCCCAGGGTGGGTGTCGCGTTGCAGCCAAGTGCCTAAAACAAATAATAAGTCAACGTGCAAATTCAGTGGCGTTGCAATTGCGATGCGCTTGCCCTTTGTCAGCCCACATTAAGCGCCGGGCTCCACGCTGGAGTCGGGGGCGTGCCAAGTGCATGCACACAAAATGCAGCAGTTGACCAGAAAAGCAGAAAAATGCAGTTTCGAAACAAAACAGAGCACGTGAACAAGAAAATCCGCCAGGAAATTAAAAGAAAATCGCAGAAAAAAGCAAAGAGCCCACCCGAGCAATGAGCAGAGCACAACCCTTTGCAGGCGGCAACTACGCGCATACACACATGCATGCGTACATATGTACTGACCAGCGCGGTATGAGGCAAGGGGTGGACAGCAATCCTCACAACCCATGCCCGCAAAGTAACGCCGCTGCCGAAGGAAGGGGTAGATGTTGGTCTGTTGTGCGACTCAGCAACTCATTAAAAAATGAATCAGCGAAGCAAAATTGCAATTTATCTAAGTTTTTGCTTTTATTTTGGCAATTTTATGCGCCAACCCCCCTTCCAGTGGAATCTCCCCCACCTCACGCTTGTTGCCGCTTACTGCTACTACAGCCAACAGCCACCAGGCCCGCGCTGTGAAATCAAATATTCCGCGCTGCGTATGCCAACTGCATTTGACCGTAACGCGTTCAATATTTCCGAAAATTCTTTTATTTTGAAGCGCCCAGCACCCAAAGCACCCGTAATTGTGTGTGTGCGTGTGTGTGTGCGCTTGTATTTGGTTTTCGTTCGCGTTACAGCCTTCATGTTCGTTTGTCGCTGTGGTGTACGGTCACATGTGTTGTTTGCATGATAATTTCGCGGTGCACAGCCTAAAAGTATGCAATGTGCGCGCCAAAAACGACACATTGAAAAGACGACAGCCCCATACCCGAGTGTGTTAGCAGCTGTCTGATGCATAAGTACATACCGCACACCCCAATATCCAACGCCCGACTCCCAACCCCGTATGTTTCGCAAAAGCGGCTTTATCGTAGCTCGCTTTGGCCGTCTATCCAGCTTTCTGTTGATTTTCGCAATAATTCAATTCATTTTCTATTTTTCGTTTTTTAATTCAATTCTGCTGCCGTTTTTTGCTATTTTGCACTCGGCGCAGTCAAAACATTAAAAATTCGTAAAACAAAAACAAAAGTTATTACAAAGTAGCACAGACCGAATTGGAAATCTGCTAAAAATGAAATAAAAGTGCGCGCCGAAAATTATTGCTATTCAAATGGCAACTCGAGTGACCAACGCCCCATGCCAACCCCGCGCTAGCAACTGACAACGATTGACCAGTCACCCCGCCCCCGCGCGTGCCCCTCATGGCAGGCAAACACCCTTGTACAACCGTGCAAAGCAAACAAAGCAAATGTGCAGGCTTTGGCGATGGGCTGGCGAAATCGGCAAAAGTATATAGTATATTCTTTGTTTTGTTTTGTGTCCCGGTTTTCTTGCTTTTTGTTGATGCTTGCTCCTCAATTTTCGCGCGCCAAAAAAATATGAAAAAGTAGCGCAATCAAGTATGCGTTGTTGAAAAACTGAATGTTTTCGTTCGTGAGTATAAATATATATTAAATGCATTTTTTCCGTTGCATACTTTTTGGCGATACATGACTTGGGGAGTAGCATACTTTTTGTATGAAGCGTGAGTGGGGACGAAAATTTTAAAACATAAATGATGTGCACTGAATGAGAGTGAGAGAGAGAAGGAGAGAAAGAGAGAGAGAGAGAGAAAATCGAGGTGGCGAGAGAAGGAGATCAGGTTTACGAAAATGCGTTTGGTTTGGAAAATTTATTAACCTGTTACAGTTTTCAACATAAATAATTGAGAATTATACTGCAGAATCTTTCTATACTAAACTGCCGGAGTTAAAAATAAAATTTTGACTTGGCTAAGGGAAATTTTATTACAAGTTTCCTTTAAAAAATACGAAAAGACTTTTTCGACTACCCAATATTTTCGTAAGGGAAACAATCGTAACGTTATAGACTCAACTAAAAGATTTTTTTACGGTTTAAGGTAAGCTCTGATTTTTCACAACTCGTAGGATACCAGTTTGAAAGCTACAAAAGTACAAGAAACTACCTTGAATACCATGTCATATATTCTAAATGCTTCTGTTAATTCTTGTGGCACCATTGAGTACTTCAAATGAACTAACATTAAAAATATAACACTTAATCAGGGATTTTCTCCACGTCGGAGTTTAATTGCTAAATTGCCAGTTATCTAAAATTTCCAATTAACACCCTTCTGTGCTGCATACAGACGGGCGCAAACAATAGTCAAACTCGTGTGTGCATATTTGTAAGTTTTTCTTCTTATTAACTTCATATATAGGTGGAAGAATAAAGTGTCAAATACTGCTGCAGTTGACTGACTTGCCACTCACACTTCCCCTACCCCTGTACCGTACCTACGCCTTAATGGAAAACTGGACGGGAAAGAACCATTGCGGAGCATAACGACCGGCGTCCAGGCGAATAATAAAAGCAAAACAAAAATAAAACATGGTTTGTATAAACAGCAACATGCTCGTTGTTGTACTGGCAAGGCAATGCAAATGAAGCAAATCATCAATGGATAAAAGGACGACAACGGCAAAGGAAACGCGCGCGAATGGAGATAAAAAGTTCCGCACATGCAGCAATCAAAGCCGGCAAAAAGGCAACAAAATGTTAACACGCGACAAACACAATGAGCAAAATAAAAACGTAAAAAATATACAAAGCGACAACAACAATGCGAGCGCTAAAGTAGATAGTAAAAAAATGAATTAACCGGACGCATTGACAGGCGAACGGCCACGAACGTCCGCGCCGAGATAGTCCTTGGCAACACGAGCAGGATTCGCGTTAATGCTGCACAAGAAGACCGCAATGAGGGCGCTGGTCGACGGTCCGTTAATGAAGCAAAGCAAAGAAAAAAAAAAAAGGAAAAAGATTAAATAAAACGCGTAAAAAATAAAGCGAGAACTTGAAAATGCATGTACAGCAGAATATTGGAGAATGGACCCAGCAGGCCAGGCAGGCAGCGCGGTAGGCAGTGCGCGCACATAAAATATCAAACCAAACAGAAGCAGGCAAAGGAGTGTGAGGCGGCGAGGCGCGGATGCCAAACAATGGCAATAGGCTGCAGCCACCCACGCGTTGAAGTGCACAAGCGCGCAGCCGACAAGTCGCTGGGGAATAAACGCTGGTTGCTTTGTGCTTGTTGCGCCCAACTGTTGTGTACATAGCGGCACATTTGATGGTGGCGAGGTGGACTTTAAAATGGTGGCACCTAAGGCGAGTGAGTGAAAACTGTTTTGAGACACTTCTTTGCTATAGACCTAGTAAATTGACTATTGCCACCAACTAACACCGACAGCCAGAGATATGATGCGCCTCATACACATTGCGTACATCAACATTTGATGTCCGTTTGCATTAACAACAACAGTCGCGCAACCCAACCCAGCTGTCCCAACCACTTACCCACACTTAGCTACACAAGTGCCGCGCGGGTTTGGTTTTCCATCATTCTTCTTGTCACAAAGACATACCTCAACTTCATCCCTTAAAAAGTTTGCCATCTACAAGCGCACAGTTGGTCAATGCCGCGCGGCCGTCGCTGACGACGTCCGCAACACGTCCCATGTTTTATATTTCCTACGCTTTTGGGGTGAGGAAGGCATTTAAAAAATTTCTTCCTTTTTCTTTTTTTTCACGTTTTGTTTGCACTTCTTCTGTGTATTTTTCCCGACAGTTTTTCCCATTTTCGCCGGCATTTTTTCACGCCGCACTCGCTTGCTGGCTGGTTTTCCTACGATTTATTTTTGCCCAGCACGCGACTGCCAACTTCAGCTTTCTGACTGCCTGGTCAGTGGCCGGCCACAGTTATTCTTTCTCGTTCATTGAACGCGCTTCCGGACTGGACACTGGACGCTGTGCCTGCCAGATAATAGGCTGGACAACACACTTCGTTGAACAGACGTGCAGCGGCGTGGCAAGTGCGCTGATGTCCAGCAGAAATGTAAGTGGACAGTGACTTAGGTGCGCGAGTGCCCGAAAGCCCGTCAGACAGCGGCACTTTAATGATTTCTCGAGTGGTCCAATCGCATCAGATATTGAGTGGTTGACAACGCACGGTCGCGCGGCTGAGAGTGGACCTGCTACACTTTTTTCTTTCACTTTGTGACCGTGCTAATGCCCGAGCTGACTATCACGAAATAGCGCCGGACACTCGCGTATGCGTTGACGCGCTGCGTCTCTTCTCGCGTGCGAGGTAGACAGTTGGTAAGGGCGCGTGGTGTTGGTCACTACGCCCCACAGCCAATTGCACGGCATGCGCCATGCGCCATGCCACCCAACTTGTTGTCATTGAAAAGCAAATATTTTTTTCAGCGCTCTGCTTTGCGTTTTCCAAAACTTTTTTTGTGCTGGCGCGTTTGTACGCCGTTCTTGCGCCAGATCGTTGGGCTCACGTTTCACTTTTCCTTTTTTTTGGCGCCATCGATGTGCTTCGCCATGAGGGTGGCATAAGGTGGCGCGCCCACTGTGTTTGTATGCCTTTTCAGCTGTTTCATCGAACTTTTTTATTTCGAAAATAAAAGTAAAAGCGTCCCAGTTTTTGCTTTATTTGGGGCGCGCATTTTTCGCGCTTACACTTCCTTAGCTTCTTTCCCATTTCTTCGCTGTTGTTGGCCAGCAGTTGTTCAGCCTTTGCAGTTTGACTTCTCGTCTGCGTACCTCAATTTGGTTGGTGGGTTGACTGCTGGTCTCTTGACTGGGTTGTACGAGCTGGTCTGTCGCTCGTTCTTTTTAATTTTTTTTTAATTTGTGTCATCAGTCTTCTTTATTTTCTCTTTCAATTTGTGTATTCTTTATTTTTCTTTTATCGGTATGGCTAGGCGGCTGGCGTTGCACGGTTCGCACTTCTTGGCCTCTAAAATTTATTTCAGCTGCACTGAGGACCAACGAGTGGTCAGCTAGGTTTACTTGCGCTGCTTGCTGGACTTCTGTGACAATGGCAATCCAACTGGACACCACTTCAGCCAGTCGCTTGTATGTACGTATTTCTATTTGACAATAAATCGTTATGGAGCGCGTTGAAGAGGGAGAGATTTGTGGACATTGGACTATGAAAGGCAATGAAGCAAGGCGCATTGAGGCATTACTTACTTCTAAAATTATTGGTAATTTCTCGACATTTTTTTCAGGTGAAGAGTATACAAATCTGAACATATTCGTAAATAATTTATTTGACGCTTGTTTCAACAATTTTTGGAAAAAATTTGGAAGGAGCTGTTATATAATATTCCACGCTTCAGTAAGAAATACATATGCGCCGCGCCCCTTAAACGTGTAGCAGTGGAAAGGCCACACCCAAGGAAGGGCAGCTTGGAACTGCCATAAATGGAAACACTAATGGCAAGGAACCAAAAAAAAAGAAAGAAGCAACTTAGCTCCGCGCCTTCATACCGTTAAAAGTTTCGAGCGCCGGAAAGTAGGCAAAAAAACTTAGCGATACCCAGTTAAAAGTATCGAGCGATGTGCAAAACAAAAACACAAGTGCTTGCAACTTCGCATGCCACACAGCGCCACTTCACTATTTCGCGTCCGCTTCTCCTCTTTTCATCTTCTCCGCCGTAAGTATTTGCAAAACAATTGTTTTGTTCCGTTTTGGTTCTACGTTTCTCAACATCCAATTGCATTGCCTAAAAGTTGTCTTCATTTTTTTAGAACGCAGCGATGATGGGATCGTTACACACACCCGCCCCTTTTGCACCGACGCTGCCGCACTTCGGGCCTGCGTTCGCAAGCTGGCATTGACCAGCGCTCACATTTTTTGCTTTGCTTACTGCACACGCTCGCACATTCGCGCAAATGTGGCATGTGGCATGTGGCACATAGCGCCATATGCGTTTGCATTGGGCAATTTTTCATTTGTTTATTCTCTTTCAGTGCCACCCAATTGCTGATAACGTCCACTGTATCCTGTTTATCGTTTTATTTCGGCTCCGCTTTTCCCCTCCTTCCTCAGCCCAGGCGCACACATGCTTACCGCTACACATGTATTTCCGCCTTTCGTTTGCCGTTATGTTTTGTTTTGCTCTTCATAGTCGCTTTTTAGGCGCAATGCAACATTCCACTGACTTCTTGTTCTATTTTTTCAATTAATTCTCTTCAACATGTGTAGGGGTGGGCCACCGCTACGCGTATGCCACTTGCCACATGCCACCTGTCGGGCGCCACAATTCATGTGCCTGCTTGTGTGTTTTGTTGGCTGTATGGCCAAGAAAATGAAAAAGTCGGCGCGAATGGGCTTTGCCAGCCCAACAGCAGCCAGTCCATGAGTTCCCCTTTGCGTAGCGCAATTCAATGCTACCCACCTCGTCTTCTACGTATGTGACTCGCCGGCAGGTTAAGTCCTCACATGAGACTGCTGATTGGTCGACCACCGTTGCCTCATATTAAACTTCAGCAAGTGCATGTGTGGCGATGTGGCGCTGTTTCTTCTATTCTTTTTATTTCAACATTTCGTTCGTTCCTATGTTTTGTTATTTCTTATTGTGTCTACTTGTTTGCGCACTCGGATATTGCCTCCGCTTGGAGACTTCGTTTTTTAGATGCACCCCTATGGATTTTTTTGGCAATATGGCCAATAATCGTTTTTTCTTAGCACTGTGTGATCGGTAGGCGCATTTGATTACAGGAATAACGGAACTGTATGCTGTTCGGTAGCTAAATAAAATAGCACATTCGAATTCGGAGACATATTGACTCTGGTTTCGTTAATAAATATGCTTTATTACAATGCAGCCACATCACCTTCTAGCTAAATTTAACAACAACATAAAAGTGCTTTAGGATTACTCTTGAGATTGCTTTTTCATAAGTCCCGGGTGTTAACTAATTTAACCATTCCAACTGTCCAATGTCTTTTTAGTTGACGTATTAGGAGTCCTAGAATATCACTCTTCTCATATGGCTGAAGGGTGGACACATGATTAGAAAATATTTCGGCGTCCCATACGATATTACGGCGTCTCAGCTCCATTTTGCTTAGCAGTAGAAGCTTTTGGGTTCGTCCACTATCAACACTAACCCAAAGTAATTTTATGGTATGCCCTGTGTTACTAGTGCTCCAAGACATGAGATGTCCCACTCGGGTTCATTGCTTCAAATAACCCTCTAAAGAGCTCAATGACCAGAGGCTTAGGGGAATTGTGTCTCCAGCTGCTTACGAGTAGGAGACCTTTTCAGCCTTTTCATTTCCTTCTTTTCCTATATGACCGAGTACCAAGATGATATTAACCAAGTTTCTTATTAAAAGTATACCTCTTACTTCCTTGCATAACGAAGAGCAATGACACTTATTGTTGGCACTAGGGATAGCCTTATTTGCTCCTTGGACCTGCTGGTTAGAGCAGAAGTTCAGTTAACAGCTACCTTCTATGTACAGATTGCTACAAAAGCCTCTCTTCCTGTTTCGCTCCTCGATCTGTCAGTGAATATTTTCATAGTCGGCTTAACCGGAATTCATTAACTGTACTCCTATTAACGCCTAGACTGGCACCAATAGCCTAAAATCACGAATAAGTTGGTCATAAGCTTTGCTTCATACCTCACTTGTACGTTTTTTGGATTCGACGATAAGCTGCTGAGCCTTTGTTGAAGTAGTTTTCATTGCGCACGTAATCCCAGCAAGCAGATTCTTTACTCTCCTCTGGAGGGTTTGATACGGCAACCACCATACCACTTCACCATGCTTTAGTATTGGACGGATGACACTTGTGGAGATCCAATAGACCAAATGGGTTGTAGACCCCTCTGTGTGGCATTGGTTTCTCTGCAGGAGTTCCAGATTCGAAAGTTTTTGCAAGCCCTGCTCTAGCTAAGCTTTTTAAATCAGGACAACTCCGGAACATTTGACAGAGCTCGAGAGTACAATAGTTCTACCCCCTCAAAAGGGAGATATTGAATAGCAAAGTTTTCATCTTCTTTCTGAAGAGACAGATTTCTTAATTTTCCGGATTAGCAGTTACTCCGCGAGCCTCCAGCCAGTTAGGAGAGATCTCTAGAGCCTTTTCTGATTAATGTGAATAGAAGAAAAGAGAATTTGCAAGAAGCCGATTGCTACGAAGTATTTCTCTGGTATCTTCTAGCTCGTACGTGAGACAACATGAGTGTATTGAAGGCTGTCGCTAAGAGTAACCACCTCTTTGTCTAATTTTAACTTTTGACACACCTTACTAATACCTAGTTTCTCAAGAATTCCTAGGACTGCTCTTTCCCACTGCTAAAGTCGAGTATCTAAGTTTAGAGAACGAAACATTTATTCTTATTTTCGCTTTTATTGTTAGAAAATTCGTAATAAAAATCGTTTAGCGGAAGCCAGTTTTCGTACCCTGAAAAGTTCATTTGTTAATGCGATGTTAAACTTTTTTCTTGCTTCAGAAGCTCTTGGGTAATAAAAGCTAATGTTCTTGCTGACTTGATTGGCGGGTCAGTCAATCTTACTAATTTTAAAGCATACTAGGTAATTACTCATAAATTCACAATAACAATGACACCATTTGCACAAACAAATACTTAATTCATAATAGACTTGTAGTGCAACATTAGTTATGCCGAAGGACATCGATGTGGGTTGAAGAAGACGAAGCAGCGACTTCAAACGGTTGCACCCAAATGTAAATGTCATCTTCAATGACAGAAATGAATTGTTACTTGCAAAGCATTTGGCAGCAAGGGCAGCAACATAACTGCAACTGCCGCAAACACATAGAAAACTAATATGCAACAGTAGACACAAAAAAGCCTTGTTAAAGTGCAATGAAATACATAAAAGCTGAACACCAGCATATACTGCTGCAGAACCGACCGAAGTAATCACTCATTAAGGGCACACGAAGAGAGGGAGAAAGCGCACAATGGTTACCGATTGGTTAGGGCTAACGAGGGTAGCCTGCTTATGACTGATGTATGTGTTTGCAGGTGCTTGTATTGGTGCAGTGGGGGCGTGGTAGTGTTCGTAAGCGGCATATAAATGAGAATTACACTTCTTTATGTTTTCATAATAATTCATTTTGTTAAATGATTTGCTGTTGCCATTTCTTGCCGGCGCAATGCGCGTGTTGCAAGCATGGAATGGCAAGCATGGAATGGCGAAATGCTGCAGCCGGCAGGCATACAAGCTTGAACTGTAATTGTGCCAGCGAATTTAATTACACAATTGCAGGAGTAAATTGCACACACACACACACACACACACACACATTTGCATTAAATTCATTAGAAATTAGCTAAATGCATGCCTGCCACCTTCCACAACACACGCTGCACACTTCGCCCTAACTATCATGCCATTAAGGCTTAGCTTGCTGTGGCGGCGCTGTTTTGTCTTCAGCCTGCTCGGCAATTCGCTGGCGCTTCTGTCGTCTACCGTCTATCTTTCCAGCTGTCACTTAGCCGGAGGAGCCTACTTTGACTTGACATTTTGCATTAGCCGCAACTGTAATTGATAACTTGCAACTTTAGGCGCTACCTCATTGCGCACACATGCAATGTTGCAATCACCGGTGACGTGGCTGGTGCAGAGGGGGGGGGGGGKGGGCAATCATTTTTAATTAAGTTAAAGGATATATCTATTTTATGCATTGTTGCCGCTTGTGCTTGTGCAGGGAAATTATATATAAAACCGTTGAACAGGTGCTCTGGCAAATGCAAGCGCTGCGCCACGGCTTGCAGCCAACAATCGCTGAGTGTGATTATATAGATTTTCTTCGAAGGCTCTAAATTGCTCACATCAAATGTGGTGTACAAGTGTTAACGTTCCCTGCCCGCTGCCATGCCCGCAGCCGTTGGGACCGATAATAATGCCGATCTGGCCATTAATTATACATCATTTGCATTTTATGTCCTACACTTGCCGCCATTATGGCCTAATAAACTTAAAATAAGGCAGTTGAGCAGCGCCTAGTTGTGTCTCTGCAGCCCAACACCCAGGCAGCTAATCAATTACATTTATGAATGTGTGTCTGTGTGTGTGTGTGTGTGTGTGTAAGCAAAAGAACCGAAACGACAATGAGCGCCTAGAACAAGAACAGACCTAATCAGCGTGTCTTTGCATGTGTGGGTGGTTTTTTGTGTGAGTGTATGTGTGCGGTTGTCTGCCTCACCTGCTGTGTCTCTTCAATTTTCACTAATCCATCGCCGATTTGAATAGCTTCGACTTTTTGCGGCCATTGCTGACGCCTTCGCCTGCATACCACACCGCCGCCTCTATGGCACCCCGCCCGCCCTGTACAACTTCGGCTTGCCTGCAACACATTCAATTAGCCTCATTAAAAAGTTATGAGCCTACAACTAAAACAACTGCCGCTCAACTGTCGACAAAAAACGAAAATGGCAATAATACGAAAACAACAATAACAAGGACAACATTAGCCAACAGCCAATTAAGCGCATTCACACACACACATACACGTCTGCGCACATACACACATACACACAAGCTCATACTTAATGACGACAAGTAGTTGTGCATGTGTTCGAAGTAAAATCGGCGATTCAACTGAGTGCCGTTCGCCTAACTGCCAACAATAACAGTTACAACTACCTGGCAGTAATGGCAGCAAAGAAAGGAGTGACTGTCAGTGACGTGAGGGGTGCTTGGGTTCGAGCATTGCATTGTCTGCAACTTGTGAGCCTACTTAGCTTATGCCCATCTCCCCACCTATGTTTTGTTTTGTGTGCTTTTTTTTTGTACTTTTTTTTTTTGTTTTTTGCTTCTTGCCGCCATTGCTATTATTGAGTGTGTGAATTATGCACTTGCATGAGCCGCTATTGTCTCGGCAATCTAATTAACCTTCGCAAATTATGGCGTGTCTTGAATTTCAAATGAGAGTGTGGAGAAGACGCAAAATTGATGTTAACTTTGAATGAAATTTAAGCATTTGCTGTGTTGATAACCCTATAACTCTTAAAAGTTGAAGCTAGAGAGTTTCACGCCAAAGGACTCTAGATAAGGTTCTTCAGGCAACAAAAAGTTTCAAAATATGAGTGTACCCTTTAAATTTGAGTGTAGTGGTAGAGTTTAGGGGGGGAGGAGGATGATCTCCATCTCTCCAGAATGCTCTGGCCATCGGTTACTAGAACACCTCTGGGTTTCTACGTTTCTTTTGCATTTTCCGAAAACCAATGGTTTCGGTTGCAGCTGTACTTAAGGAGCTTGAAATGCCGTCCCACAGTKCYCTTACACCGAGTTGTTGACGAGTGCTTTCTGAGACCTGGAGTGCAAGTCGAGTAGAAAACCTTCGGCTATCTGTTGTGATTGCAGTTTTTCGACGTCGAAATTTCCTTGTATTTGTTGACGTGCGTGCTTTGCTGCACAGAGGCGGGAGTGCATCTTGGCTGCAAGAAGACAGTGGTCCGAGTCGATGTTAGGACCTCGGAGCGTATGCACGGCTTAAAAACAGGACTTACACGCTTGAGCCCTTGTCCATTGCATATTTTGAATGGCGGTGATGTCAGTTTTGACTCTAACGAAGACATCAAGCAGTTGGGCGGTAGTACCTTCCCAACTGAGGGATCGGACATTCGAGGTGCATGCCCTCAAATCTTAATCTTCATTTCGTTTGCCATGGTCGTCATCAAAAGGGAGTTTCTCTTCGGAGGCTTTTTGTTCCTTGTCATTGGGGGTGTTTTTAGGTGGCGGGTCTCAAGCCTAGCGCGCAACCGTGTGAAGCGGATGTTTCGCCTTCTCACTTTAGGTTGCCTTCAAACGGATGTTCCTTGGCTATCCCGAGGATACTTGGTCTAGGTCTCAAATAACGCCAAAAAATAACCTTTTTTGAAAGGCAGCGTTGCTAAAAGTAGTCGAGGTCTTTTATTGCCCAATGGAACCTAAAAATTTCTTTACTCTGAGGTCCTCATTAAACTCTATAATTATTGAAATGCGCTAAAATAAATCTTAAACTGCCAGCATTTCGGTTAACTGTGAGGCACTCGCTTACGACGATATCCACAAGAAGCTAAATAGCAACAACATACAGTTTGAGGCAAATTTTCTACATAAGTACTTGCAACAACTTTACACATGCCTATATATAGAGGCATTTACGCACTTCAACGCCCCGAGTATGCTGCCGCCTTTGCAGATACACAACTACAAGCTCAATTTGTTACCTTCTTATGCTCACACAGGCAACATCATGAAAAAGTGGCTCACAATTTGTTGGCCACCTCACAATTACAAATAAAATAAAAGTAGCAAAAACAAACAATTACATAATTCAAATGTTATTCAAGCTGCAGGACAAGGACGACTTAACTGTAATGTCGAACACACATATTTTTATTTTATCGTAGTTTATTTTCGCATTCGGCTTGAGCAATACATTGCCAACACACACACACACCTCGGCTAACAGCAGAATTGCTTGGAAAATTCGATGCATCCAATTCGACTTGCTCTCTTTTTTGTTCCATACACAACTAAATTCAATAATCAACAACAAATTTGCGAAAATTGTAGGCAATTTGCAAACACACCTATTTGAAGTCCTGAATGCATGTGCATTCAGCTACGTACGGGTGTAGTATACTGTATATATATAGATATATATAAATTTTGAAACTAATGTGCATTTCGATTGTGTGCTGAGTTCCGACTCGGCCCACTCACTTAACACATTTAAATATCTTGAAATTATTTTTCTCTGCCACAAAAATTTAGGTAAACGATCTGCATGGATATGTGTGTCTACAGTAGTGTGAGCATTCACTTATCTGCATGAAATTGAGTACGCTCCAGGAAAATTCTGTTAACACTACTTGTTTGGGCTGTTGAACTCTTCAAATGATTCTTTTAGATGTGTTATTTATATATCTATTGAGTAGTCGAGAAAGTCTTTTCGTATTTTATCAATAGATGTCGTTGCAGTCGTATATCTCCAGTGCTACCAATCACATTGTGTCATACCATATAGTGTGAAATTTTAAGGTGAGATTGTCGACTTCATTTAGCAAAAAAAAAAATATGAAAAAGATTGACCAGGGTCGTCACATAAGCCGCCATCACATCTCTAAGGAACTTAACATTCATAATCAAAGGGTTTTGAACCATTTAAAAAAGACTGACTAAAAAAAGTAGCTAGATGTTTGGGTACCACATGAATTGTCTGTGCAAATCCAATGGACCGAATCATCATTTGGTATTCCTTGCTGACACGCTATGAAATCAAAACATTTCTGAAGCGGATGGTAACAGGAGACGAAGAATGCATCAAATACGTGCTGAAATGGTCGCAAAACCAGGATTGACACCTCGAAAAGTTATGCTGAGTGTTTGGTGGGATTGGAAAGGAATCATCCGCTATGAGCTGCTACAGCCAGGTCGAAGGATTAATTCTACATTATACTGTCAATAACTGATGAGATTAAAGCAAGCAGTTGGAAAAAGCGGTCATAAAAAAAACAACAAAAATGGCTTCGTCTTCCATCAGGACAACGCTAGACCACACACATCTTTGATGACTCGGCGAACAATGGGAGAGCTTGGCTGAGAATCTTTGATGCATCCATCATATAGCCCTGACCTCGCACCATCGAACTATCACTTTCGGTCAATGCAGAACTCGCTTAATGGAGTAAAGTTGGCTCTAAGAGAAGATGAAAATTATTTGCCGCAGTTTTTCGCCGAGCAACCAGAAAAGTTTCACACTGCTGAAAGTATGTCTCTAGCGGAAAAATGGCAAAAAGTGGTACACCAAAATGATACATTTTTGATTCGTTAAAATTCATTACAAATGTACAAAAAAAAAAAATAATAATAATAATTTGAAAGTTGTGTAGAAATACGAAAAGACTTTATCGACTACCTTACATTCAGTTTGACTGGAAGAAAGGTCTAGTTTTATTGATGCGTGCTAGAGGTAATAGCAAACCACTTCTTGTACAATACATAGGAGAGTCGAGTTTCTGGCCAGCAGTTTACAACACCCCAGAAATCCGTTAAAAATGCTTTAGCGTGAAAGGTTACCAAGATACCATAAAGAAACACAATGCTACTTTTTTATTTGTACTCAACGCTAGCAGCTCATTCAAGTGAAAATATGTACGAGCACAGTACATATGTATATCAGCATCAGATACAAATACAATTACTCAGCTGTGAGTTCACACCCCCACTAATAACTATTACCATGTAAATTGCCTAAGTGATGGAGGAAAGTGGTGACACTTGCATGACAAGGCCTCGGCTGCGTCTACAAATATAACTGTTTAGTTTGCAACAACCGAAATCCATCAGTCCGGCACTAGCTTAGCTCGGAGCTTTAGGCCTTCAGTCAGTTTGTCAAAAGTGCACGCTCCACTGTGTTTAGAGGCTTTGAAGCTGTCCAGTTGTTGACTGCACCGTCTGCTCGGCTGGCCCACTGGCTGTCTGTGCGGCGACTTATCGTTTGCAGTCTTCATTTGTGCTGTCTTCTTTTCTCGGGTGGTGAAATATCTAATGCGTCGGCATTTCGATGCTAATTTTCGGCACACACGCACACATACATGCCGGCCGGCTCATGCTGGCTATTGCTGTTAAATGCAGCTGCTTAAATGCATTCACATTCACATTGGAATTGGTCGCTATCTCGCTTGCGCCAGTGGCAACTGCGTGGGCCGATTTACCTGCCATTGCAATTGTGCTTTTCGTGTGTATTTTGCATACGCAAAAATCTCAACACCACTGATTATTGCACTTGGCAGCGCAACATGCAAGCGACTTGCTGCTGAACGCCTCAACAATGCTCTACGAAAGCTCAGCTAATGCGCTTGAGTGTTGCAATTTGGAAAGTTGGTAGAAGCATCGCTCGGTTGCCGGAAAGTTGGCTTCGGCAAAGTAACATATTAGTGCAAACGCCTAAATGTAGGCAATATATATTTCATGTGCATTATGCCGGCATATTAGCTGTAGCAAGACCGTTCATGTGTGTGTGTTGGTGTGGCTTTTCGAGAGAGGTGTGCGGGGTTAGCGAATGCCGGCGTTGCGTCTAAGAAGTTCTAGCAGCAGCAGCTGCATGCGATAGCACCGGCTCTATGTGAGTGTAATACAGCTGAAGCAGCGCTGCTTGCGCCGACAGTTTGCTGTGTTTTTCCTCGTTCTCTGCCGCGTTTTGTGGCATTATTTTCGTTGACTTTCCACAAATGTAAAGGCTTCTGCCACGCCGTCAGCTGTTTGCTGCTGCAAATTTCAGACTTCTGTAAGTGATTTGTGGTTGTTGTTGCTGGCAGTGCTACTTCTTTTTCGCACAGTTTGACAATATTTTGCATAATTATAGAACTATGGGTCGAAATAAGTTTTTGGGGACATTCAAGTCTTCTTAAGCTGGACTTTGGATAAGAGAGGACACCATATTATGTCGTTCTTAAAGTAAAGCCTTGCAATTGTTTCCACTGACTGGAGAAAATCAGTTAATTTGCTTGAGTGACCACTGTATGCTATGCTTACTAAGCAAGAGAAGTAGTTTGGACTACTTCCTCCAAACTTACGGCCCATATTTGTTGGTCCAGTATGTGCGCCTGTGGGTATGCTACGCTCACAGAACAATGTACATACATATACGCACACATACAAGAGCGCACCAATACAATGAAAGTGAAGCAACTGCATGGTCTAGGTGGTGTGGTTGGTGTCATCACTGCTAGCAGCAACACGCACCGGCTGCCGAGACAATGAAGCAGGCGAGCAGGCGGTGCTGGACGTTGCTCTTGCTGTCGACGCCAACGCCAACACCGCTGCCAACGTTCTAAAACTTGCATATTTTACTGCTCGTCGGTGTGTTGTGGCGTGTATTAAACATGAGCTTGCTGATTTTGTTGTTGTTGCCTTGAATTGCGTCTACTTGTCGTCGACATCCTCAAATGAATCTCATTTGCATTTAAATTAGGAATGAAAGGCGTAGCAGCGCCGAGCCCGGAGCTGTGTACGAATGAGCATGTGTGTTGTTGTTGTTGCTGCTGCTGCCGTCGTTGCCTGGCGCCTGCAAAGGAAGTGTCCGGCAAGCATTTGCCGGCGATAAATGGGGGAGCATTTTAATGAAGAAAATGTAGAATTTTGCATAGTGGCATTATGGCGTTGAGCGGCAGCATCAGTGTGTGTGCGTGTGTTTGTATGCGCGTGTGCATGACATTTTAATGCTCTAACCTTCCAGCATGGCTGTCCGTCCGATTTCGTTCGCTTGCTTCGGTATTTGTGTGCATATTTAAAATCTACGCACACAACCGAATGCATGCCAACACACATAGGCGCAAGCACGCTTATGTGTGCGTGCTCGACTGCAGCAGTGTTGCATTAGTGTGCTGGCAATTGTTGTTGTAGCAAGATTTATGCTCACTTTTATTGTTATTAACTTTTCTGCTGCAGCAATAAGTGTAGTCTTGCCTGCGAACAAGCTTGCTGTGGCATGTTGCATATTTAAGAGCGCTGCCGGCGTCTAAGTCGCTGCCAGCGTTGAGACGGACTGCAGCAGCAGCGTGCACACAAAGACACAAACAATTTTCAAAACTCTAGTGCAACATTAGTACGTACTTACGTATGTGTAGGTGCTGACCGTGCAACATAAATCCCCACATGGGCCAGAACATGTCAGCGATCATGTTCAAGTCGCCGCTGTCACACAGTTTGTTTGTAGCAACCGCACATATGGCGCTGTGAGTGTGGGTGTCAGTGTTGCAAGTAATCAGCTCGGCTGGCAGCCAGTTGAAGTAGGTAAGCAGTCGGCAAATTCATTCAGCCAACGGCTTTGTGCATGCGTCCGTGTTTGTGGAGGTGTTTATGTGTGTTTGTGGCTTAGGCGATTGCAGTGCCAACACGAGCCGTTCGTGCACTTCGGTTGCTGTCGTTGCAGATAATTTTATATGCAGCATAATTAGATTGGTTATTTGCTTAGGCTTTATTTGGCTGTACAATTCAAAGACTTGGACGTAAATGTGAGAGTTTCTTCGCTACGGCAGCTCACATATGCAGGAATATAAGCATATTTCAGACTACTGTTATTTTCTCTCGACATTCTCTTCACATGTCTCGGAGTAAACGTCTCGAGCGTGATGTAGGCGTTCTGTACGCGTTCTGTAGGCGTTCTTTTTGGTAAAAAAAACTAGCGAAGACCATGGTGTGAGTGACAGAAATGTGTTTCAATCGAAGAAGAAGCTAAAATTTTAATTTAACTTAGGTCGATTTAAGCTATTTTGAACAATTTGCCTTTCTTTGTGCAACTTGTTTCAGTCTCGTTGTGTGTAGATTAGCTCAAACAATACTTTGCGTGTAAAAATTTGGAAATATCATAATCAGGCATGAAGAATGCGGGCTCATATTAGCAGAAACCAAAAAAATTCATTTTACTTAAGCTTTTTTTGAGAAAAGCATTATATATTCGCCAGCTTAAGGTTAACTTTTTTTTTCAACTTCCAAGAATTTAATTTTTTTTTTGGGTTAAATGAAGTTTGAAATCTCACATTTCCAAAATTATACGGTATAGAAGAAGATATACGACCGTTGAGACATCTATTTACAAAATACGAAAAGACTTTTTCGACTACCCAATATTATTGATTTAGCAATTCGTTACACCCTACCCCTAACCTCAACATGTACTGAATGTATTTGGAAATTAGCTCGCACACAGCAACAAAAACCTCAAAAACAATAACAACAAGTGAGATTTACATAGTTCTTGTAATTTCAGGTATATTTGGCCGAGCAACTTTAGTCTAGATTTAGCATTACACTTTCGGGTTCACTAACAACTCGCTAGAACACACTCGTACACACATACGCTCACACATCCCAACTAGCTTCTCTAACTTGCCCCACCACTTGCCCCACCTACAGCGGCGGCTTTCCATGTCATTTGCTTTAGTTACATGAGTTTCAACCACTGAGCCCTCCATCCCCGCCCGCCGCGCCGCCAATACGTCTACTTGGCATTAAGTTACCGCAGCTACTTATTGAAAAGGCATCGTAATAAGTTTGCCTTATCCTTTGCAGCCACTTGTACTCGGTCCGCCGCCGCCGGCTCCTCTTCGCCTAATAAATTTGTGAAATGTGAATAAGATTTCGGTCGAATTTGAATTTGCATGCGCTCCGCCGCACACACCGTCCGCCACACTACCACACCGCAACAATTCAATACACTCATATGTATTTATGGCGCAAAAACAATCAACGCTGTTGTTGCTCTTGTTGCTATGCAGAGGTCAGTGAAGCGAGCGAGCGAGCAAGCGTAAGGGCGGATGGGAATATTTAAACTTTCTTGAAATAAACTTAACTGCAAAATTAATTATAAAAGGCAATTGTGCAAGTGTATACAAGCACAACCGCCCAGCCGCTCAACCCCACCCAACTCCGCTCAGCCAGCGCGCGTGTATGTTCGAGCACATGCCTGCGTCCAAAATGCCAGAACTTCAGCATGTGTAGGAGTTAGGTCTTGTGTGTGTGCGTGTGTGTTGGTGCAAGGTGTTGGCATGGAATCTGCATAACTATCGCCATTCAATGTTGCCGCCAGTAAATAACCGCCTGCTGCCCCAACCCACCACCGCTGCGCCTGCAGACTTATTCACTTGTGTGTCTGCTACATCGTCCGCATGTCCTTGTTGTGGTGGCCAACATCTTCCGCATACAGACATGCCCCACACACACACACACACGCAAGTAATAAGCTGCCATGTTAGTGATTTTCAATGTACTTATACACATGTGATTTGCATAGCCGTTTGTGTTGTTGTTGTTAATGTTGTGTGTGCGCGTGTGCGTGTGTGCCTCGCCGCTTTGCATGTATTGAAAGACTAATTAAATGTTGAAGATTATTCGGTCGTCCTGTCCAAGTCGAAATGCAGCAGACACCCCCAAACTCCCCGGCTCGTGTTGTTCGAAATTCCTCCCGTCTTCGGCAGCGGCGTCTTTGGCTTGGCTTTCGGCGCCGTGGAATTTGTATCGGCTCGGAAACTTTACGCCTCGCTTGCCGGCCCCACTCGCAGCTAACTAACTACTCATATTATAAAGTGCTGTGCATGTATGTGTGCGGCTAACTGTCACTTTGCCCCGCAAACGCTGTCACTCACACTCGCTTATTGAAATTAGAAACGACCACGAAGTATGGCCAACACAATTCCGTTGCTTCCAAGAAAATTACTGTTAATGCAATCACGTGTGTGTTGGTATATACCATACATGTGTGTGTGTGTGTGTGCAAGTGGTTTATTGCCGCTGCTGAATGCTTTCTAATTATCCCTATGGTCGCGTTTACAATTTTATTATACCCACAGCCTTACCCCCCGCCTTCCAGACCGCCGTTCTTCGCGACCTGCGCTGTGTGTTGTTGTTGTTGCTGTGTTGCTGCGCTTATCGCTCCTGCATATTATTGAATATAGTTTTGGAGAGAACTGGCAACTTTCATTAGTGCTGCGGTGAATGCGAGGATGTTGTCGTTTAAAATGGAATAAATTAAGATTTCATGCATCTAATGTGACCCCCACACACAGGCGTTTTGTACGTGTGCGTTGGGTGTGTGCTTGTGTGTGGACTCGCGTGCGGCTGTAGTGGTTTGCAAACGTTTGACGTGATGAAATGTCAAAGCTTTCTCAGCTACATGCTGTGGCATGGCATACATTATATATAGAGTTATATAAGTTTATATACAATATTTGTGTGTGTGAGTATGTGTTGGTTTGCGGTGGCGTATACTCGATTTTCATACACAAACACATGTGTATAAGAGACAGATTGTGAGTATGTGTTGGTTTGCGGTGGCGTATACTCGATTTTCATTTCGGAACACATTTAATAGCAACTGAAATTCATTTAAAGTCCATTTTGACTAGCATTTCGCAATTACATTGGCCGAGGACACACGAAAATGAATTGAATTTATTATGCAATGAATCTTAGCACGAACGAGGAGGCTGTGTGGCAGCTATATAAATATTAAATAAATGCGCGCTTGGACGAAGGTTCTATTTTGGAAGTTTATATTTGGAAATATCTTTCAAAATGTTGGGAAAAGTTCATGAGGTCTCAAGAATTTCCCTCACTCGCTTTATACTTTCCCGCTAAGTTATCATAATAATTTACCTAAGTAGATATTACGATAGAAAATACTAAATTTGGTATATTTTGAGAGCATCCAAGTCAACAAAGCGGTCAGAAATCAAGATAAAACTTTCTATACAATTTTATGTTAGAAGAAATGCATCTGTAAAGGGTATTATAGCTTCGATGCACCCGAAGTTAACGTTTTCTCTGGTATATGATCTTTCAGTTTGTATGGCAACTGTATATTGCAGTGGTTCGATCTATAAACTTTGCTTGGAGAATGCCTTGAAAACTAAACCATGCCAAATTTAGCGACGCTACATTGTGAGATAAAAATTTTTCCATATAAGGACTTGGTTTTGTTCGATCAGCTCGTACGGCAGCTATATCCTAACAGATCAACTGAAAAAAGGGCTACTCCAACACTATGATATGATATGACACAATGTGATTGGAGCATTGGAGATATACCACTGCAACGACATCTATTAACAAAATACGAATTCGACTACGCAACATTATGGGTATTGTTGTATTTTATTTTTTTCGCACATTTTTGCAATACATATATTTTTATTAAGGTAAAAAATTCCAAAGTTGAAGGTGTGCATATGTATCCTAAATCTTCGAAAAATCATAGATTTTCAGTCTACAACTTTAAAAATGATCTTCTCCCTTTGATATCAATTAAAGCCTGCCGTTTTCCGAATGTCAAGATGACACATCACGCACTAATGGAAACATATAAACGCGCATAGAATTAAAATAACGCACACACTTACACACAAACAAATGCGGATTGACAAGCGACAACTATATTGTCCAACTATTTCCCTCATAGAGGTAACGCTGGTGCGCTGGTGATATGCGAGCGCCTTGAGGAGTTGGTGGTCGCAGATATTAGCATACAAACACACACACATCGGCATTTGCGTATGTGTGAAGGCAAAGTGAAACATTCAATTGTAAGGACAGCTCGCACACAGTCCTTCCCCGCAATGTTTAGACAGCCACGGCAACAACAACAACAGCGCATACAAGATATTAGTGCTGTGGCCCACAACGACCACCAACAGAACTAGCTCAGCAGCTAATACACATACACATACACACACACACACACACACACACACATAAGCATATTTACTGTTATAATAAGCAAACAACTGTGTACCCCCACTACAAACATTACGAATACCATGCGTATATGTATGTGTGTGTGCGCGTGTGTATATAACCCTTCCACGGTCGATAGCCTCACCGGTTTTGTGTGAGACCCAAAAAGCATTTCAACATGATTTTAGTGTTTTCGAATTTGAATTTTAAACAAGTCATAATGTAATTTTGCATTAGAAACTTTCGCATAAACTCGCACACACACACATACAGACACATACGACGCTGTGAGATATTTCCCTACTTAAGCGCGCAAAGTTGGCCAGAATAGTTGAGTGGAAATTGTGTGCTAAGGATATTGTGTGCTAGTTATCCTGTAAGTTGTCCTCAGACGACATGCAACCGAAGACAGCGGGACTTTTCGGAAATTTGCATACATACCTAAATTTGTGTGTGTGTGTGCGTTTATGGATTTTCCATGTTTGTGGTGCGGCGCAGAAAACCGGCTTAGCTTTGGTAGCACCGTTCATATTTTGATATGTGTGTGTGTGGCTCAATGGACAGGCCTGCTAATTTAAGGGAGTATTCTGCCCTAGACGCACAAATTTTAAGCAGTTTTCAAACCAAAGCCAAAAAAAAAAAAAACAGTTTTAATACCCAATTTTTCAAGATTTTTATTGACAGTTAAAAATTATACAAAAAAAAAAAACATCAAAAAATCATGAGAAATTAGAAAAAAATCTGAATATCGTCGAACTACTGAGGGAGCTGCAAAAAAACGCCGGTCTTACTGGTTGGCATGCACACAACACTTGTGGTGAACTAAAACAAACAAATTGAAAAAATTATTCACTAGTAAATTGGCTATCGGATTGACCTATGCCGAAGAAAAAAACTCACAAAATGTCATCGGCTTGAACTCTTTGCCTCCTGTTTTTTGACCTATTCGGATATTTTATCAATTCCTATCCTCACTATAGCTAACAGATATTTCACAGTCTCACCTGCACTCGAACTACTCCAGTTATTCACAATTTAATTATATGTGTTTGGCAAGACCACACACCCATACATATACAGTTTTCTGGCAACAAGGACCAAATGCGCACAGTCCGATATTCAAATTAGTGCAACAAACAGGCGTCGCGTGCTGTTTTTGTCTCTTTGAGTGGCTATATAAAGTAAAGGACAGCAGCAGCGAAGGTGACTCACAGACCACAGACTGTGCTGTGCCGGTATCCCTTATCAGCTCGTATTTTGTGCTTGATTATGCAAATGCACGACAATTTTCATAATTATAATTAAAACATTCAACATTTTCGAATTAAAGTTGAACGTTAATGTTTTTATTTTACTTTTACTTTTGTTGCTGTTGCTGTTGCTGTTGGCGTAAAATGAAAAAGTTTGTGTTTTCAGTGTTGACATAAAACATATGAGAAACTGTAATTGAGAGATGTTAATGGAAATCTGTGGATGGGGTGACTGTAAGTGCCTCCGGTTTGATGATGGCTTTGTCTTTCATTTTTGTATGCCGCTTTAGTTCTGTTGTTAGAATGTTCAGAAGCGATTATTACGAAAAACATGTAAACAAATTGTGTTATATCATATAGTGTTGGAAAGGTGGGATTTTAAGCTTCATTTACACAATTCTGGGAAGTTGAAAGAAAGTTACAGCTGGTCAAAAATGAGTGAAAATAATGAAGAAATTCGCTTTATTTAGTAATTTTTGTATAAAAAAGGGAAGAAAGCCACCAAAGACACCAATGAAATTTGTGAAGCTTACGCTGAAGTTTATCAGTTCGTTTAGCACAACCATGGGTCGCCCGCTTCCATTTTGGAAATTTCGAAATTGCGAAATTCCGATTTACACTGATGGAGTGATGTCTCTGGCGGAAAAATGGCAAAAACAAAAAAGGTACACATTTGGGTCATTAAAGTTCATTACAAATATAAAAAAATAAGTTGAAGTTTGATCAAAAATACGAAAAAACTTTTTCGACTACCTAATATATAATACAACGGTAAAATAGTTAACTGTGAAGTTGGCTGCAAAGGTGCCCAATAAGATCAGCTTTTGTCCACAAATAAAATTATTCAGCGAGCGATCCAATATATGGTAAGACAATTTCTTTGAATATATCAAGCGGACGGACTTAGAAGCGGAGGACTCCCACTTTCTGCCGACTTCGAGCGCAAATTAGCCAAGTGTTTCGTTTACAATTGCGAATTGCAACAGACAAGCTACGTGGCCATAACAACACGCCTTTGCAGTATAAATTTTCCAGCGAGAAGTTAGTTTGAAGTTTCGAAATTTGTAGCACGCGTACGCGCGTGAGTAATTGGATAGTTTGAATAACCGAAAATGCTAGTTTATGCCATAGAAGCTTGCATGTACTTGCGCAGCACACACACAAACGCAAGCCGTTGGCGATGCTGTCGTGTAATATTTTGGAAGATGCCCCAATTCCACAAGCGACCGCCATCTTTAAATAGATCTGCCACTCGTGCTGATTATGCCGCACCGTAACCCCAAGTGCTGCTTAGCCAACTGTCCGGCGCCGAAAACCTTACATTTTCCATTATAAATTCTAATTATTTTGTTGCATGTGCTGCTAAGTGTGCGTGTAGTAGTGTGCAGTCGCTGGCAATTTACATATTTTCCTCTATGGCCGTATGTGTGTGTGAGTGTGTGCGCTTAGTTTCGAACGCCTCCCCAAAACTATTCACTAACTAATCGCACTTGGCTTGTTACACGCAATACAATACCAATACAAGTGCACACACTTCGAGTAAGTGTGTGTGTGTGTGTGTTAGCATGAATACTGTCCCCGGCGGCCATTGCCAAGCCATACCACCTTCTTGCAAGCCGACGCAACGCTCCACACCCCAAACTGCGTTGCGCCTGGCTTGTTGGAATGCCCGTCCCGCACCCTAGCGCTGTTCGTCCAGCGCGCCACCGCAGCTCATCTCCTCAGCGCACACCGTGGCCTCTGTCCTCTTGTCTGGCGAATTAATTAAGTGTTTTGTGTGCGCTGCAATCCTTTTGCGGTTAAGCGAGTACAAGGCATTCACCAAATGGCTGGCGGAGGAGCTGGGGGAAGACTCAGCCAGTTTCCTTACATAATGTGTGCATACATACAGACACAATCAGAAGCAAAGGTAGATTTTATGCCGTTAGATATCGAAACATGTGCTTGCATGTATGTGTATGTGTGTATGTGTGGGCATGTAAAGGTATAGGTGAGTGCGTGTGCCAGCGCGTCTTAAGGAAAATTTGAATTTTGAATTAAATGTTCGTTCATTCGTTGAAGCATTCAGCGTCAACTCGCATACATTTGCACTGCAGAGGCCTTGTACATACATAATTATTTGATTTTGTATGCAATCAGCCATGATCAGGCTATCCAAAGCCTTTTGAACCCATTCAAATTCAATTTTGTTTTCTTTTTCTATGAATTAATGTATTTAGTGCCTTCTATATGTTTGTGTTCCCATCTCAGCATTAATTATCAGCTGAAGATTAACTGAATTTCCACATAAAGAATTGTGCATAAGTACATTGTGCCACTCCATGTTCGATAGATTGAAGGCATCACGATATATAACGGTGATTGGTTCACGATGTGTTTGAGTATTCTATCAGCGTACCACTAAATCCAACTTTGAGTGCCTGCTATAATGTGTTCGATTTCCTAGTGGGTCTGTTGCCACCTCTATCTGCATATCCATCTTAAATTATGCACCGCATGCACATATGCTAATATGATTTCGAAAGGCGAAACGCATTCGTGTCACATCATTATATGACTAAACCGATTGTGTTGCTTTGAGCTTACGAAAAATAAGCAAAGAAAAGAGAGGCCCCATGGGTGGAGCCATAATTTGGAATATTGATGCCATTTGTTGCGGTTTGTCTGTGGTAAATATTACCACTATAACAATATGACTTGACTTGAAGCAAGTATTTAAACAATAGATTAGGTCGCTGCTAAAAAGCCGTTGTCAAAAAGCTTATTCCTACTAATTTTGAATTCGCTAAGTCTGTGAGCTCTTAACACAGCCACATAGTATGTTTTAAGTTATGTTAATCGTAGGCCATAGGTTCCGATAAGGAAAATTCACATTCAAACCCAATTCAATAATGAAAGCTTCGGTTAAGCTTTGAAAGCTCTCACTAAAAAGTTTCCTAGACGCAATTTGACAAAAAGTTGTATATTAGCTTATTTCATGTCACTACAAAATTTTTCACGTGTTTTCATATCCTAAACAGGCTACCTATATTAAATTTGCCTTGAGGTTTGCAACACGAAGAAGGAAGGGTAGGTGACCCCATAAAATATAAATACAATATCAGATGATCATTCAGTTCATTAGCTACATCCGTTTGTCAAACTTTGAATACCTTTATTGGTTGAAATATTTGCTTTCAAAAGCATATAGAGAAGATTGGACATCGTTTTCAATAAACAGCTCTTTCTAATTCTGCCAGCATATAGTCTCGGTCGCACGAAAACGTATGTATTCACTTATAATCGTAATATATAGATACCGATAAGGCAAATGGAAATTTAAGATCAAATTCGCTGATGAAAGCCCCGGTTAAGCTTTGAAAGCTCTCACCAAAGCTTTTCCTAGACGCTCCAATAGGTTTGAAATTTTATATAAGTTATCCTTTGTTGATCTTAGCTTATTTTTATAATCCGAACAGGCAACCTATATTATCTTTGGCACGATGTTTGTAACATCAAGAAGGAAACTTTGGAGACGACATATTAAGTATGATATTAGCATAACGAGATTAGCCGATTTAGCCATATCTGCCTCTCTGATCAATTTTGCACACTTCCTTTTTCACCAAGAAGCCGCAAATTTGTCGGAAATGCTGATCGGACCATTACAGCATATAGCTGCCAATTTGGTATGTATTCTTGCTTAATACAATAATGCAACGTCTGAAAAAATATTTTTGATCGGACATTTATAACAAATAGCTGTCATACAAACTGCCTGTTCGAACTCAAGGAAAACTTTTTCGCTTGACTAGATATCTTCAAAATATTTGGTAGATATTGTTACCTAAGGCCTCGTTATAGTATTCGCAGACAGTTTTTAAATCGGATCACTATAGCTTATAGCTGGCATACAAACTGAACGATCCGGAAAAAGTGCTTGTATGAACAACTTTCTAATTTGGCGAAATATCTTCACGAAATTTGGCATGGATTAGTAGCAAAGCAACCAAGCAATCTCAGAAGAAACTGTTCAGATCGGAGCACTATAGCATATAGCTGTCATACAAACTGACTTATTGAAATCAGGTCCTTTGTGAAAAGTTTTGAATTCGTGAAGGGTATTATCGCTACAGTTCAACCGAAGTTCATGCTCTGGTTTTTGTTTCTTCGACGACATTAGAACGCTTTTTGAATCGCAGCCCACTGGGGCCTTATCACCACAAGTTTCACCTAAGTACTGATATATGACCCGCCCATAGAATTTGTACTCACTTATAATAGTTTTAAAGCATATTTGTTTAATATTTTTGTGTATGTGTACTTAGCTGCATTTATGCTTCAAACAATTATATGATATTGATGAGCCTTACCTGCAAAAAGAAGGAAAATCATGTTTGAAGATGTTTTTTCTTTTTTAATAAGCATAAGGTAGTTATTTCAAAGCGGCATTCAAATTGCTGGTTAGATAATAAAAATTGAAAATATAAAGCAATTTGTGTCGACTAAGTGGCGTTGCTTGTCATCTCACAGAAGGCTACTATTAATTCCTACGAAGTTGACTACTTTCGAGTCAGCGCACAAAAGCATATTTTAAAACGAGCACAACAGAATGTGACACAATTAATTTCCAATCAAAATTGCTACAATGCCATGCGCAGACGCGCAGCATGCCGGCAGCGGCAAGCGATACAAATACATTCACACACACAGATTTTTAATGGGGGCCGCTGCAAACGCTACTGCCAATTGAGTTTATAGCTGAAAGAAGCTGACGCGCAAGCATAGATAGAGCAACCAGTAGGCCAGGAGGGGCAGATAGTTGGCGGCGCAAGTTGCTCCTTGAATTGCTAACAGCAATTGGGAGACGACGCATGCAGCGTTGGAAGCTGCGACGCCGAAGCGCAAACCACTCGACATTCCAAAGCGTTCAAAACACAATTTATTAACATTAAAAAATGTTTACAAGCGCTTCACAGCAAACTGGATGCCTAGCGTAGCGCAAAAAAGCGCTCACCACTGTGACACTAGAAAGAATTGTGCTATCACACGGGCTCCAAGCGAACGACAAGCAACCGTGTGCCTGAGCTTGTGCGCGGCGCAGAGAAAGACGACAAAATGCAAATGCCGTCAAGTCGACGATTGATCTCCATAAATAATGCGACATCATTATCTTTGCGAATAAATACATAAAATATTAAATTTACATAGACGCGTTTGTATGCGCGCTTGCATGTGTGTGTGTGTGTCTGTGCACTTATGCAAAGCGTATCGCGGCGGAGCAAACGCAGCAAATACCGAAGAAATGGAGCACCTAATAGACGGTGCATATGTGTGTGAGGCGCAAAGACACACGCGTGTTCGCTCATATACAAACACACACACAAACACACACATAGATATACGCATGCATGCCATGTGTTCGCCATAATCATCATCAGTATCAATAACATGATGATTATCAGCAACTGCAAAGGCACTGGCAGCAGCATTTTGTCGTGCTTCAGCAATGACATGCGGCATGCCACATTAGCGTTGCTTACAACCACGCTGTGGCGCCCCAAGCATCCTTCACCGGCGGCTGCGCTTGCTTTTCTCTTTCCCTATTTTTTCCGAATGCCACAAACTCGCTTCTTGCCAGCATGATTTGCGTTTCTTTCGTCATGTATGTGTGCGTGTGTGTGTGTGTGTGGATATGTGCTTTGTGCGCTTGGTAATCCATCAATTGCGCTGCGTTGCTGATTCGCTTGTCGCTGCATTGTTGGCGCTCAACTTAACACAACTTAACCGCACTCAGCGCGCCTTGGCGCATTTCAAATCGACTTCAAGTATGTTGAACGTTTGCTTTGCATGCAACCAAATGCAATAAACAGCACGAAGCGGAGGCAAGGTGGTTGCATGCTGCTTTTTTTGCTCAATCCGCAAATCCTCAAATTGCTGCGCTGCCTTCCCCGCTCTCCTTGCATAGCTGCCATGGGTTGTTTAGCTTTTTGTTGTCTGCCTCATCTCATTTGGCATTTTGGTTTATTGTTTTCCTGTTGATCATTATTATTCGCATGCATTTTTAATAAGCTAACAACAACGACAACAACGACAACAAGCGCAGCATATACATGGCATTACCATACTAACCGCGCTCACATGTTGTTACACTTATAAGCGAATCTGAATTGGTAATGCCTCAAAACGACTTTCAATCATTCAATGAGCATAAAACCATTTACAACGGACAGACAATCACTCAGGCAAGCCCAATATTTGCACGCAATGTGAAAGTGATCACGCGGACGTACCGTGGCTCCGCGAGCAGGCTGGGAAGTGTGGAGGAAATGCACAAATTTGGGTAACAAACCTTCGTTCATTTCGATTGCATTATGCATCTAAGACAGATGTCGCTCAAAACCGAATAGAGTATTAAGAATTTGAGGAAATATTGAGATTTGTCTAATGGAAAATAAAAATTTTCATCTATACGAATCACCAAACTTTTCCAAGATTTCTTATTAGTGATTTCTTATTAGGGTCTGTAAGGATCTCAAATTAGATTACTGAAGCACAGTGCTTCAAGAAAGATTACGAAACATCACATTTGAAAATCAGAAAAGTGTACTAGTTTTATGATTTCTGAACTGAAAAGAAATGTCGCAAACTATGTTATGTAGAACAGAAAAGTTCCTAGTTAGAACCACCACCATTTTCGGTAACTAAGGAAACTCATTTGCACTCAATTTGCATTTATTTCAGAAAAATTTTGTAAATTCAACCAAAGCCTTTGACGTCCCTATTAGTTTTGTTTAATGTCCGCTTCCCTTTCCGCTTAGAACTCAAGCTTTGTGTAGAAGAATACACAAGACGAACTTCTATTTTGCATATACTTAAACCGTTATTTATGCATGCAACTTTCGTCGAATTTGATACACAAAACAAAGAGAACATAAATGAAATATCATAAGTAGAGAGAACTGAAAATATACCTAAAATGCTAAGTAGACATGTAATATATATCAAATTGATGACATCAAACGAGCTTTTGAACTTTTTCGATCCAAATTCATACTCCGAAGAAGCAAAGAGACTTTGGAACAAAGGACACTGTCTATTCTAAAAGTACAATGCTACTGGTACACGCAGTTTATATTGACATCCTAAGCATTAACAACAGAGCTGTCAGCGGTGCACTTTCCAGACTAGAAACGAACCGAAAGTGGTTAGACTTGTGGTGAACGAGAATGAGACAGAGTACTTGGCACACACATTCTATGTATATTAAGAACTTTGTATATCTCCGAAACCAACATAACCAGTCATCTAAGCGTAGATGTCAAGCGCGTCGTACTGTACGGCGCAGAAATATGGACGATAGTGATCTGGTATGAGAAGGTCCTATAGAAAACTGTTCTCTGCACGATCTTTGGAGATGTTCGCGCGAGCGAGGTTTATCTAAAAAGATGGAACCACGAACTGTATCAGCTTTATGGCATGAAACGATGAATGCAGCTCGTTCACCTCGAAGCTCAAACTCTAGCGAAACGCTCCTTCGATTCTAGACCCTTTGGTAAACAACGGAAGCAAGGGTGCCCAGGCATCCAGTGCAAGGACCAAATGCATATCAGCCAGCGATTGGGATGTACAACTGGCGTGACCTCGCAAAGGATAAAGCAACTGGCGAAATTTAGTATTCTTGGCTCAGACCCACCCACGGTTGTGGTGCCAAAGGGGAAGAAGATGAATATAAAAAATTGCTGTCGATAACAGAATTGTTTTTCTTTCAGAAAATATTCAGAAAATATGAGCTTTTTCACGTCTTAGAGTGCTTGCCAATAAATAATAACAAAAAAGCATATAAAATATTGAAAAATTATTTTAAAAAAATGCGAACCCCGTCTCAAGCAATTTTATAAATTTAATTTTCTCAACTAGAAATCTCTCCGAAATTGCAGCACTTGTCCCAGCTGCCGATTGCTTTCCAAAACATACGCTCGATATCGCTCGTAAACGAACACAGATCTCCACAAAGATCGGCCGAACCTGATTAATCGTTGATTTCGCGCACACACACCCAGAAAAGAGTCTGCAAACAACTTCCCCGTTGATGACCTTTAACTAAGCCACGCGGCGGCGCGCTGGAAGAGCGTTACGCTGTGTTCGCACATTTTAATTAGCCACTAAAGCGCCGATGAAGCGGCCCGAAAGTCGCGCGGTGCTCGTGTGCACTTGTCGTGTTCATTTGGCGTACCGTAATCGAGATCATTAGACGACAACTGCTGTTGCGACGGCCGACGCAGTTGTTGTTGTTAGATGCCAGCGATATCGGTGGCAAATCGCTTGATCTCTGTAAGGAGAGCAACAACAACAAAAACAACCGTTTATTTTTTACCAGTGAGACGGTTATGTGAGCATTGCAGCCAGCTTTTATGAAGCAACTCAGCGGCTTATCGGTAGCAGTGCATCGACAATTTAAACGATGTGTGCAGCATAAATTTTTCACCATGCTTTCCACATGTTGCAAGCACTACATGGTGTTTGTGTGTTTTGCGCTCATTTCATTCTTTTTACCACAATTTCGGTATTGTTGTTCTTCTTGTTGTTGTTGTGGATGCACCTTTCGCTTTGGCGAGCGATTTGAATTTAACCAGCGCGATGCACGCAGCGCCAAATTAAATGCGAGCAATTCAGTCCCGGGCGAGCAGTGTCAGTGTAATTTGAGACATTATAGCAATAAAAACAACATGCTGGCAACAACTGGCAGTAGCCGCTTGGTGGAAAGTGGCACACAGCAAGTTGCATGTGGCAAGCCGTGTGGCGAGTGGTGGCACCGCGAATAATTTTGGCTCAATTTGCATACTTTATTTGATTATCTTATTCAATGCTTTCGAGAAAATAAAATTTTCTTTTCTTCACTGCTTTTTTCTGAAGAATAGAACTTTTGGAGCAAGTGCGCTAAGCCTTCAAATCTTGGCTGCTTGGCGAGTTTATTTTTCGGACGTTCTCAAGAAAGCCTAGTACGACCCTTATTCTTCTTCTTTACAGGCTTAGATACCTTTTACGCAGTTATAGCCAAGTTAACATCAGCGCGCCTTTTCTTTTTGCAAGGTGGCGCCTATTGGAGATTCTCCACCTGGTACTTCCAACCCAGTGGAGTCATCTTCCTCTGCTTCCCCAGACGGGTACTGCGTCAAATACTTTCAGAGCTGGAGTATTTTCGTTCATACGTATGACATGACCTAGCGAGCGTAACCAATGTCTCTTTATTCGCCGAACTATGTCAATGTCATCGTATATCTTATACAGCTCATCATTCCATCGAATGCGATATTAATCTCAGAACTTTTCTCTCAAAACCTCGTAACGTCGACTCATCAGTTGTTGCCATCGTCCATTCCTCTACACCATATAGCAGAACAGGAATAATGAGTGAATTATAGACTTTGGGTTTTGTTCGACAAGAGAGGACTTTACTTCTCCATTGCCTACTCAGTCCGAAGTGGCACCTGTTAAGGTGTTGGATTTCGAGGTTGACGTTGTTGTTGGTGTTAGCACTGGTTCTAAGATAAACGAAATTATCTATGACTTCGAAGTGTCAACAGTGACGTTTAAGCCAAGTCGCGAGTGCGACGACTGTTTGTTTGATGACAGAAGATATGCCGTCTGGCCCTCGCTCACCACCAGACTCATTTGCTTCGCTGCCTTATCCATTCTGGAGAAAGCAGAACTAACGGCGTGGTTGTTAAGGCCAATGATATCAATATCATCGGCATATGCCTGCAGTTGTACACTCTTATAGAAAATGGCACCTTCTCTGTTTAGTTCTGCAGTTCAAATTATTTTCTCCAGAGTAAGGGAGTCGCCTTGTCTGAAACCTCGTTTGGTATCGAACGGCTGGGAGAAGTCCTTCCATATCCTCAGAGAGCTTCAGATCGACTACCCAATATATCGCTCTCCTAACCCGAAAAGAAATAATTAACGGTGACTTTATTTTCCGCGGTGCATTTTATTGCCGAACTAGTTCACATTTAAATTTGAAAAATTTATGCACATGTATGTGTGTGGTGACTTAATGATCTGCTTTCGGAATTTTCACAAGATAAATAAGCCAAAAAGAGAGCGAAAGAGTGCAGCAAAAGAGCTCCGCTGAAAGCAAAACACTAAACTGCGCATTTAATTTGCTTAAATGTTCAATTAAATTTACATGATTTGCAGTTTGCAGCCGTGAATGGGTTAATGGCAGCGGCATTAAGTGTTTTAGAAATGAAAACAACAACAACAACAATAGCCGAACGCGACTTGGCAACGACGATCGACGGACCAAAATGACGCTAACGTTTAATTTGCAATAAATGAGGCAGAAATGTGGCACACGAATCTGTCAACTACGCATTAGGCATAGACACAGCTGTTGCGCTGCACGCCGCGCTTGGCAATTACAATAGCGACAAACGCTGGCAAACAAATTCCAGCTAAACGCGCGCGACGTAAGGCGCATGCGCACCGCTCACTTACAGCGCAGTCGGCGGAAAAGGGGCTGGCTGCGTTGGGGGTGTGCGACGCGTGGGCACAATGAAAAGCAAAATTATACACACACACAAAATCGGTTAATTGCGCATGCGTGCCAGCCGCTGACAAAAAACCGGCGAACTGCAGACAAAAACCATAAATATTTGCTCTACTTTTGCGCCACTTCGGTTGCTTTGACATTAATGCCGGCCCGTTGGAGCTCACTGCCATTCGCCAAAAATCAGCGCTGCGCATGCGTGCTTGTAATGCCGCGCTTAATGGCTGTTTTCGCGCTTCTAAATGATTAGTATTGTGTTGACTTGAATATTTTGTTAATGTAGGCGACGCGTGGTGTTTAGTGGGCTTAATGAATATGCATTAAAAGAGTTCACGCGAGCTATATGGCAATGGCTATTAATTAGTATTTATTACTGTGCAGAGAAAATATTGTTTTAGATTATTTGGATACAATAAATTTTTGAGACGATTGTATAAAATATTTTTCAAACGTTCAGTTTTGTTTCATTATAGTAGTCTTCATTTGGCTAAGCCTTGCTCATCAGTGAGCTTAACTCCAACTCGACTTTGTTGTTGCTTTCAGGCGTAATTTTTTTAGAAGTGATTAAAGAAAAGACCATATGGAGACAACTTATATATTTTTAAATCAAATTAGTCAGTAGCAAATTTTCCACTTTCTACCTTTCTAATATGCGCTCCTAAATGTAGACTATATTTTATGCCACGATTTCTGTTGTAGATAAAATTCAGAAGCAAATTTTGACCGTTCAAGTTGTAGAACGTAGTTTTGTGTGTGGATATATTGATATATATGATTGGGCTTTATTTTAGCCCTTTGTAAGAGACATGAGTTCCATTTATTATAATTTTTTTGTGTTTTTTTGCAGCTTTTATTAGAACTTTTTCCATTGCTTGCCACATAGATGCCACCTTGCTGTTTCAATATACACTTCCGCCACTACCAAGAATACTTACACAAATATGTTACATTGTGTGCATTAGGGTGGGCAAAAAAAAAATTTTTTTATACTTGGTGCTCTGAAAATGATGTTCTTGGACACACCTATGACAATCTTTCCAAATGCGGGAAGGTCCTTCCGCCGAAAAATAAGTAAGACATCCCTATGAAAATATTTCCGACCGAGAGAAGCTCTTTCGCCTTATAGCGGCTGACAGATTCATGAGTTTTTCTTATTATCAGATAGAAAATTTCATAGTTCATCTAAAACTACTTTAGAAATAATCTTTTATAACATTTTGTAGGAAATTTCCTACCCTCCAGAAATTGTCCGACATTAAAAAATTTAAAAAAAAATTTTTTTTTTTATTACTTTGGATACTCTACTATATAATTAACTTCATCTCATTTTTAATTTTATTTTTTTTTTTACTTTGGTTTTGGATGCTCTACTATATAATTAACTTCATCTCATTTTTAACTTTTTTTTTTTTTTTGACTTTGGATACTCTACTATATAATTAACTTCATCTCATACTCAAGGAGAGATTTTCGTAGAGATGTCTATGAACCTATTTTTCAGCGTACAAAACGAAAATAAAATAGTTTTGTTTTACCCACCCTAATGCACTCGCTTATAAGTAAGTAAATATGTGCCCATGTATTATTATTGCATTGTGTTGGCAAGCGTCTGTGGCAACAAAACTGCGTAACTGCGTTTAATGCAAAATAATGTTTTATGCAAATTACACAACTGCAATTGTAACAACAACCACATACGCACACACACGCACATGCACGCCGTTCCCTTCATCGTTTGCCATTTTTGTGCATGACACACAACCTTTGCAACAGATGCTGGCTGTCATTGCGTTGTTGTTGTTGCAGCTGCAACATCTGCAGTTACTTCTTCATTTCGTGTGTCTACTTGCAACTGCCCGCCACCGTTGGCCACACTGAAGCCAGCCAAGGCAGCTGAAATTCTGCAAGCAACTGTCACTGGTGGCAGCAGCAGCAAAAACAACAATGCGAATTAGACTTATTTGCAGGCCTACGCTTCGGCTAACTTGCATATTGTATAAGTATTTAGTAGCTGTCGCATTGTTGTTGTTTGTGCAGGAATTGCAAGTACTTAATGCCAGCCACTGTGCGCTCAGTACGCCTACCAAACGCACACATACTTCCGCACACGCGCATTGCAAGCAGCCTTTGTACATAATTTTATAAATCTTCTGCAACAGCCACTTCCTTCCACCGTCCTGCTGTTGGCACTCCTCTGCTGTCGCCGCCACCGCCGCCGTCGCCGCTGCTGACAATGTCAACGACAATTGGCAATGCCATTATTTTGCCGTAGCTGCAACAATCGCCCCTGTCTTCCACAGCTGAGTTTAGCTTTCTTGCACATCGCCTGCTCTTGGCCATCGCAAGCATTCGTTGATCATGCTTAGTTGTGTGCGCGTGTGCATGTGTGCGTGTGGCAGTCAGTGGGGAATGGTGTGACAAGTGACCGTTTCATCAGCTTCTCCACATAGTAGGACAACTCACCGGCACACGCGTCGCTCTCATACTTGCGAGACACTCAGCTGTCGCTCTTACTGTGCTTTATTCTGCTGGCCTGGACCACCCACCACACAAACACACACACATGCATTTATAATCTAATAGTTTTGGAGCTAGCTGTTAGCTGTTGGGCCAATTGTAGCAGCCTTCCAGCCAGGATTACATGTCAAAAGTTTTAAGTCTTCTCATCACTTAATTGCATTTATGTATATGTACCGCCTGTTTGTACGTATGTAATATATGACTTGCTTGTGTAGCTGCGCGTGTGTGTTTGTAATGCGATTTTAGTCGTGTTAGTAGCTCGCATTTTAGATTTGAATATGCAAATGCCCGTTCTGTCTGAATTTCGTATTATTTTTAATTAGAAACAGTTCTCAACAGAAATTCTATATTTATTACTGTTGCTATTGCCTTGCTTAGTGCAGCTCTGCAGCTGAGTATTCGTCATTTTCAGTGGCTATTTGCATTTGTATTCGAAACTGTATTTSAAAATATCTCGTCATTTTTTTATTTTGCTGATTTTTTTATTAAATAATCTCTTGAGAACTCGCACCTTATTTATGTTTATGATATCTAATACTAGTCTGAAAACATATTATGAAGTCATATAATAATAAAGTTGACTATCTAATAGATTTTTTATTGATAACAACTCGTGCCAAATTTCATTGGGATATCTCGCCAAATAAAGCTTTTTTTGCAAAGGARGYCTTTGCTTTGATTATTCAGCTTGYTTGGCAGCTRTATGCTATAGTGATCCGATCAAAATAGTTTCTTCGGATATTGCATAAATACTTTATTCATAGCGCCATACAAAATTTCGTGAGGATATCTCATCAACTGGAAAAGTTTTCCACACAAGTACTTGATTCAGATCGCTCAGCTTGTATGACAGCTACATATATGCTATAGCACTCTGATCAAAACAATTTCTTCGCAGATAGTATCTTTGGCTTAGATAATAACCCGTGCCAAATTTCGCGAGGATATCTCTAAAAATGAAAACATTTTTCATACAAGCACTTGATTACAATCGCTCAGTTTGTATGGCAGCTATATGATGTAGTGGTCCGATATCGACGGTTCTGACAAATGAGCAAYGCTTTGGAGGAAAAAGAACGTGTACGAAATTTCAGATTGTTATCTCATAAACTGAGCGARTAGTTCGTGTATATACTGCGTTCGAAGTTTCCTTTTAGAAAGAAGCATCGTGGTAAACTTAATATAGTACTCTGCCCAGGGAATAAAAAGTTATCCATAGGAAATCTTAGAGTTGAATCACGTATATACAGAGAGACCGGCTATCAAAYAGGCAAGCGGACTAAAGAAAATAAATATTAAAATTTAATATTTTTTCTTTTTGGAACCTCATGTCATTTTTCATATAAATCAATGGTATTTGAGCCAAAATGTAGGTTATATTTTGGACTCAGTGAAGTGCCAACCTGAGATCTTGCATTAGTATGCTAAATAAAATTGCATAAAATTAATATTTTTAGCGATAAAAATATCGAAACACTAACCATTGAAAAACATAAGGAAAAGCTGTTCATTACCTTCCCCACACACACCCGAAAGGCATTACTTAATGCTATATAAGCTTGAGTTCATAGACACTTTTTGGTCTTTTCGAATTTGTCGCATTTAAATCAACACAATCAAGCAGACAGTTAACTATTTGTAGCATGTAATAATTTTCATACAGTTGTTGTTGTTGCAGCAGTTACATTTAAATTTTTTTCGAATTTCTCGCGCTGTTGTTTTCTCTTTAATTATTATTTCAGCATTCGCTGTCGCTTACTTAACTTTTACATGCCACATAAATAGTGAGTTTTTGTTGCTGTTGTTGTGGTTAAATTTTTACATAGTTGTTCTTGTTAGTGTTGATGGGAATGTACGTTGTCATTGTATTAGCGATCGCTTTATACTTGTATTTTTGTAGAAGTCAACAAACTCTCTACCGTACCTGCTTCAACGCTTCTGCTGCTCACCCCAATATATAACCTATAACAATCGGTTAGTAATGCCGGTATTTATGTTTTTGTTGCCAGTTATCGGTTTGTTTGTTATATAATAAAAGTCTGTATGTTTGTACGTGTGTATGTATATACGTGCATATGCAAGCATTTACCGTCTGTTTGTCTCTATGTATGTGTATGTGTGAGTATGAGTGTGTATAGGAGTCGCTTCGCCATTCAACTGTTTATCTGTCCAGCGTTGACTACCGGCTGCTGCTGCTACCGGCTACTCTTACCTTACGTTCTTCTTATTGCAATTGCTGTTATTGTTGTTGTTGTTGCTGCTGCTGTAGCTTCTGAGCTCGTGCACTCGCTCGCTGTCGCGGTCGCTGTGGTCATTGCGAGACCTTCGAAAACGTTTTGTGGTTGGTTAAAAGCACATTTTGCCATTCGCGAATCGCAGCTGAACAACAATAACAAGAAAAACAACAACACTAAAGGCAATAGCAATAAAAGCAAAACAGACGCAAACAAATACTACAACAGCAATAAAAATGTGACACAAACAACAATCATTAAAGCAACTAAATAAAACCAAATGCGAATTACAACAGACAACATATCAACTGACATCGACAACAACAACAACAACAACGATAACAACAACACAGTAATAAAAACAACAACCAACAGCACTATTATTTTTTATATCTTGAGCAAAAACAAAGACAACAACGCCACAACGGACAACAACAAAAACAACAACAACAATTTGGCTAACAATTCGCCGTGTTGGTTGGCTGTTCGCTGTTGTTGGCGGAGTAACTGTCAGAAAATGAAGCAGCAGCAGCGCGGTTGGTGGCTCGCACGACCGGCGGTGGTGTGTGTGGCTGGGCTGGCATAAAAACTACTTCGTGGTAAAATTAAAACGAAATAAATTATTTGTGAACGCCACAGCAGACAACAAGCGCATTTGATACAGGGCAGCTGGCGAGACGAAGGCATTGATGAATGAATAAATATTTTTATGTGCTTGCCCGAAAGGTCTGCATATGTGCGAGTAAAATTGTGTCTCTAATTTGGTTTTTATGCCAAATTATTCTAACAAAAATAAATTTACATAGAAATAAAGTCAAATAAAGTCAAATATGGAAAACAATTTCTTTGAACGAAATAACGAATTTAAAGCTGATTTCTAAGTGTCTTGTTAGCAGCCTTTCTGTCCAGTTAATATAGTTGTCCACCTCATAGTACAATCTATGATAATATATTAATAAACATCAATCGGTTAATGTGCTTGGTAATGGAGATCCGCTTAATAGAGCGAGCATTTTATAGAGCTTTCACTGTATTTTTTATTTTTTATGAATTATTTTTACTATGTTCTAACTTGGTTCGAACTGGACACAGTGTGCTAAAATTTACTAAAATCGGTTCAGTAGTTTAGAAGTCCATCGCGGACAATCGCGTGACACGTAATTTTTATGTGTGAGGATTGGGTCGTTCACTAAAGAGTTTCGTTTGTCGGCAACAGCTGAACTTACTGAATTTCTTCGCAGCCAACTTCATACTTAAATGCTTTACTGTTATATAGAGCTGCTACAGTAAGACTTATTTGTAAACATTTTTCTTACAGAAGATCGAAAATAGCATTTTCGACATATTTTACTGTTTTACTACCCAAAGGGTAAAATGCATTTCGAGCAAGGCGAAGGCGATTATGTGGCCTGTACGGAGTAGATGTGTTGACCGAACGTCTAGGCCAAAATTGGTTAGAAAATTTCGGTCTGTCAATTTCGATCTTGAGGACCACATTCTAAAAGTCATCTTGAAGCCGGTGAATATGAAATAAAATCTTTGAATAACAACTCAGGAGATTGTCGAAAGATTAAATTTGTCTTACGCAGCCGTTGACAGGCACACGTGACGTCTAGGATTAGTTTCGTAGCTTGACGTGTGGATTCGCCATGCTCTTGCAGAACGAAATTTGCTTCGTCGCATTAAGAGACTCAAATTTCAGTATTAAACGTTAAAATAGTGATCCTTTTTGAAGCGCATTGTTACTGGCGACAAAAGTGGTTTGATCAGCAGAATGTAAAGCGCAAGAGATCACGGTCTAATCAGGACGACACGACTCAAACCACTTAGAAAGCCGATAGATCAAAAAAGAAAAGTTATGCTGTCTGTATAGTGGTAGTGGTATTTCAAAATCGTCGTTTATTTTCAGATTTTTTCGGTGATCTGACAAATAAATCTGAAGTTTACCGTAATCAGCTGGACAAATTGAGGCCGGAATTAATCATCAGAAAAGGTGTAGTGTTCCACCAGGATAATGCAAGTTCTCATGCAAGTTTAATGGCTTGCCAAAAGCTTTTGCAGCTTGAGTGGAACTTGCTACAGCACCCACCGTATTATCTAGTTCAGAAGGAACAAGCTTATATGAAAGGAGAATTAACCTCTTGTTCGAAAGCTGGCAAAAAGTGTTGAGTCAAAATGGATAATACGGTAGTCGAAAAAGTCTTTTCGTATTTTATCAATAGATATCGTAGCAGTCGTATATCTCCAGTGATACCAATCATATTGTGTCATACCTTTTAGTCATGGTTAGCTCACTTCCTTTCTGGAAATTTCGATTTACACTGATGAAAGTTTAACACTGATGGAATAATGTCTCTAGCGGAAAAATGGCAAAAAATGGTCAACCAAAATGGTACATATTCATTAAAGAAAATTAGTTGAACTTTAGAAATACGAAAAGACTTTTTCGACTACCCAGTATTATAAGTCTATTTTGCTGCCAGACCTCATTTCGAAGACTTATTTCCAGATTTTCCAACTCCTTCTAATTTACTGATAACATTTTAATGCAACGCCAAAATTAGTTCTACACACACAGAACGGCATTGTGCGAGTATATATGTTGCAACACACTCGAAATAGTCATATTTCTGTTGGAAAACTTTCATTTCCATTTTAATTTCGAATTAAATTAGTTTTTATGCTACTTTCCCTGCACGCTTTGTCCGAAACTGAGCAGCAAACTTCGCATAAGCAGCGAAACACACGCACACACACTCACGCTATGTTGCAATATGGCTGTGTATTAAGTGCAACAACAACAGCAAGTACAAGGCTTCAACGAAAATGCATAGCAAATTATTATGGCAAAAAATAAGAAGAAGAAGAAATAAATATCTAACAAATTCTGTTTCTAAATCCTGTTACCACCGCCTCCCCCCCCCACGCTTAGCGTCATTGCCCACATTACTGCAGCAGTACATTCTGCTCATTTTTAATATGATTACTTTTCTGTACAAAATTTCGTACTTATTATTTTGAGTTTGGATTTGAATTTGAATTTGCATTTTACACACTCACCGCCACTTTGCACCACCGCACCGGCGCGCTGACGTCCTGGCGTGGAGTGTCGCAAACACGCCTCAGCACAGCACAGAAGATTGAGCGGCCTCCCTCTCTCCGCCCACTAAATGTCGGACTTTGCTAATACACTAATACATGTTGCTGACAACTTTTTCGGCAGTGAGACAGTTGGTTGGATGCAGCCAAAAGACAGACAGAAGTCGGCCAGCGGCCAGAGTGTGGGTGCATGTGGCAAGTTTTAAGAGTGTTAACTGGCAAGGCAGTGTGTGTGCGTGTGTTGCATATAGTTTTGTCCAAATCCTTTTACTCAGCAAATCCCATTTATTACAAATTCAAAAACGCATACACAAGCACAACTACAATGGCAAAGTGTGCCCCTCAGCAGCGCTTCCTCGAGACATTTCTTGTACGACGCTCGCGCCAAAACCCAATCACATTTTGTGCAACCCTTCCCGCACCACCGCCACCTGGGCCACCCCCACAGGCATTCATTTGGGTGTATAATTATCATTCAGCACTAATTCGTAATGTCCATTTCCATCGCCCTTCGAGTTGGTAAAGTTTAGCAAACACTGCTCCGAAGCCGAGCGCTTCCTGCTGCTTAGCAGAAAATTATGCAAGCCTCCTTTAGACGGCTGCTCAAGCTCATTCATTTCGAAATCCCTTTACCAAGCGCCACACCCGCTCACCGGCGCTTTATCTGCACTTCCTTCTATGCATATTTAGTAGTGGTGTCCTTGCAGTGCATACTCATTTTGCAAAACTTTTGCATTTACTTAATTTTGTTTGGTCGAAATTTTGGTAGAGTAAGCCGAAGCCAGTCCGCCAGGCCACTACCAAGCGTCCACCTGCTCAAGCCCACCAATTTGCTGTGCAACTCCGTACGAGCGTAGCTCATTTCAGCGCCCAGTCCAATGGCCTTCGCCTAAACAAACTGATTACCTCGTGTTCTGTGGCTCTCCCAACTGCCCCAACGCCGCCGAATTCCGAATATTTGTGTCGTAAAATTTTACAATGCCCATAGCCGGCTGATTATGCATGCATATTCAAAGATGCTCGACCAGCTTCTGCTACGGCTTTTGGCAGCGCTGGTGATAGCTTTTCTTTGCAGACCTAGGAGGCGGAGGAAGCAACAGCAATCGATGTGAATGGGGTATGCGCAGCCGCTGCTGCAGTTAATATGATGATTAGCAAAAGGACATATGTTAAGCGAAATTGGAGAGATTCTGACAGCGATAAGGCGAGTTGCTGGAAATTATATATTTTTAGTTAGTCACTCAGTATTGCGCTACTTCATCAGCTGCCTATACTTCTGTGATAACTATGCAAGCATAAAAAGTGTTTTGTGGTCAATACTGATCGTTTCAGCAGAAGTGGGAGAAGCGTCAGCTGGTCAGCACACCTCCAACCGCGCTTCCTACAGACTCTTTCGGTATTATACAAAATGTTCTGCTATTATTGGTGTCAGGAACTCTCAATCAAAATCATTCTTGATGGAAGAAACCAAAGTTGACCTAGGAAAAAGCGCAAGTAGTTGAGCGGGTGTGGAGCTTAGCTAAAACACTTAACCGAAAAGGGTTAAATATATCGGTCATATAACAGCCGAATATACTCCTGTGATGACTCTTCAAGTATAAGAAGAATATTGTGGTCAATGCTGATCTTTTTAGTAAAAGTTGGAGAAACTTTATATTGATCAGCACTCCTCCAACTTCGCTTTCTACAGAGCTTTTCAGTATTACAAATATTTTTTAGCTAGCAATTTTAGCAACAAGATTCTAGAAACTCTAAAGCAAAGCCAACAAAGTTGCCGTTGGAGAAAGAACACTTTGGTGCGAGGGTGTGTGACTTAGCTTAGACATTTGCCCGAAAGGGTTAAAAACCTACGTACTACATTCACACCCGCTCATTTAAATACATTATTAACGTTATTAGTGGGACTGGCCGCCAGCAACTGCTAATGAAAGCGCTCATATGGCATGCCACAACCAGGATTGCACACATTTTTAATGAACTAAACGAGTTGAGTTGATTTCAGTTGAGGCGAGGCGAGGCGAGGCGAGGCGTCAAGTCGTTGTCGTCCGGCGTTCCGCTGCCGTCCGCATGCGCCGCGCTGATGGGTGCAAATTTTTGCAATTACGTTTTGGTGTAATTACGTTATGCATATTATGTGCCACACAAATTCGTACGCCCCTGCGCCCGCTGGCAAAAATAATGGTAGAAAAATTGCCATCTGCCACATAAATGCCCCACACCAGCCACATACCACGTCGTGCCACACCACACAGCCCAGTGCCGTGGCATATGAAAGTATTGCTGCCACACATTATAATCCTGACAAAATATGCAACACCCCTACATTACCCCCCCTGCGCACCATGCCGTCATAGGAGAGTAGATATTTTATTCGTTGCTTAAGCCACTCACTCAGGCAGTGAGCCAGCTGTCGACTAGCGCCTCCTTGGTACAACACATACTTGCCACATGGCATTGTACAATGAAGCTCATTAGCATACATCACCGAGGAGTGGACACGAATGCAGCGCAGCAAACCAACGGCGCGGCGCGCAGGAACCAACGCGTAAAGTCACACACACCGACCAATGTGGCACCAAGCGCATGTTGCAAGAAGGCGTCAAGCGGCCAGGCGCGTGCTTGTCGCTTGTGTAGAAATCGCAATGACAGCAAATGGTAAGCGACAAGCGGAGTCGGCGAGCTGAACTGCCATATAAATTATAGCAACACCTAAAAACAAGCAAAAACAACAAAGAAAATGCATTAAAATTAAAAACTGGAGTAGAAAATGGCAAAAAGCTTGCAACCTAGAAAAAATTAACCGTCGGGCATTGGCGCGCATACTCAAGGCGACACACAGCGCCCGCACATATGGTCTGCGAGTGGCATGTGTGCATGTGTGGTGCGGAGAGATATGAAGTGCGATGAGGTGGCAATAATAATAAAAGTAATTTCGACGAGTGGGCGCTGCGCTTGTTAGCCACTCGCATGATTTTCGAATTGGAATTGGAGCACGGCGGGACGCGCTGACTTCCCAATTGAAGGCCTGCGGCTGTTTGGCCATGATTTTTGTGCGGACGTTGAGAACTCCTCGGTTTCATCAATATTTTATCGTTGAGTTTTCAGTTTATTTAAATTAGAATTTAAAGAAAATAAGGTTTGTATTGGGCAAGTGTGCATGAAGAGTGGGAAGGAACAATATATGCGGAGAGAGAGTAGTAGTGGGAAGAGCGCGATCAAGTTCATTTACACATTTTTTTTTTTTGTTTTTTTTTTTTTTTTTTTTTTTTTTTTTTTTTTTTTTTTTTTTTTTTTTTTTTTTTTTTTTTTTATTTGAAAATATGACTAAAATTTGAAATCGAGGCGCAAGTTTAGAGGTAGCGCATATTTCTGCCAGCTTTTTCGAACTGCAAATTTATCCGTTGCAACTCTGCGGGAAAAATGCGAGAGCTCGCACAGCCACAGCCAAATATCCGTTTAATAACAATGATCGTACGCATACCAAGGCGCATGTGATTGCATTAATTAACAACAACACCATTACAACAACAAACAAAAGTGAAGAAACACGAACACAAATGCCTTGCAATCAACGCGACTTTCTCAGTTTAGTGGCAACATTCTTGAGTCGCCGCTTTAATGGCCGCCTTTGGTCATATATGAACGCATATAAATTGCAAACAACAACAAAGCATAAGCACTTACTAGCATTTCTACTACAAGCATACACGCACGCATACATAGACGCAGTTGTGCATAATGTTGCAAGCGGCAAGTGTGAATTTAATTACAACTACTTATGCTGATTTATGAAAATGATAATGAAGCTGGCATTTTTTTCTGCTTAATCCGCAACACAACAGCGGTCCTTTCATTTTGCATTTGCAATGAGGCAACAACGTGCGCCGACTAACTGCTGTGGGTAAGCGGCGCGGTGCGATCGGCTGTCGGCGTGCGTGAAATTTCAAGTGTGCGAAGCGACGCGTCGCGGCACGCTGCATGCTCGTTTCCATTGCCCATGTCGTTTTTGCTGCTGTTGTTATGCTGCTGTTGTTATTGTTATTGCTAGTGCAGTTCTTGTTATGGCTGTTGTTATAGTAAATGGTAATCAGTTTAGTGCTTTCTGCTGCTGCTGCTTCGCTGATCACCTTTTGGCACAGCATCTTTCACACTTAATGCCACTTTATGTGGCATAAACTTGCGCTGCGGTCCGCAGCCTGCGTGTTTGGCGTTAATCACTTGGCAAAGTGCGATTTTTTGTGCTGTCGTGCATTTACAATCGCTAGCTGTTGCTCTTGATTTCAGCGAATTGCAAAAATTTATTTTTATAATATTTACAAAATTCTTTCTTAACGGATTCTTTCCTAACGGTATCCAAAGGACTGCATTTTTATGATAAATGTGCCTAGAGTTGCAAGCGAAAGCTTAAGCAGAAAACAGCTTCATTTGTCAAAGTCTTAAGTCCATTGTGAATAAGCTGATTGTACCTTATCTGTGTGGATTTAAGCCTACCACATTCATCCTGGACCAGATGTCCACGACAAACAGTTCAATCGATGATAGCAGCGGCGTATTGAGGCCATATCTAAATTGGTTGTTCAAGGGAAACTCGACAAACAAAAATTACGCTCTATATGTCTTTTAATATTCTCGTCTACTGTACGCTGCAGAAACATGGACGGTGACGACCCGAGATGAGAAAGCACTTGGAGCATTCGGGTGAACTGTGCCCCGCAACCGAGACCTGTGTGAGCTCTACGCCGACATGAATATATTTATGCGGATACAAAATCAACAAACGCGATGGCCATGTTGTTCGCATGAAAGATGATGCTCTAGCCAAATGCGCCTTCGATACAAGACCCATGAGTGAACAGCAGAAGCGCGAGCTAACAAGCATTAAGTCGTAGAACCAAATCCGTAGCTATATGTCTGCATGAAAGGTGTAGAACTGGCGTGACCTTGCGAAGAACAGAGGCAACTGACGAAGTTGTGTGTTCTCGACCCAAACTGACTCACGATTGTTGTGCCGCAGCAAAAGATGCCAGGCTTTCTTAGAAAACTTTTCGAAAACTTGAAAGAACAATCTTTGTGGTCGTAAAACTTTTTCGACTTTAGGACCAATTGGAAAGCATTCAGGAAAGAACAAAATGTCATTATACCCTGCACAGGGTATATTAACTTTGCCACGAAGTTTGTAAGACCAAAAAGGGAACGTGATAGACCCTAAAAAGTTGAGTTGAGTTGATTTAGCCATGTTCGGCACTCGGTTCCTTCATCTTTAAATATGCGAACTAGTGCCTCAGTTTTTCAGATATCTTTCTGAAATTTTGAACCGATCCGTTTCTCACCAAGAATCTGCTCATTTGTCAGAACGGCCGATATCAGGTTACTATAACATGTAGCTGCCATACATACATACTGAACGATCGGTAACAAGGCCTTGTAAGATAAACCTTTTTTATTTGAGGAGATATTTTCACGAAATTTTGTATGAATTATTTTCTAAGATAACGCTGTATGATCCAAAGAAATTATTAAAATCAGACCACTATAACATATAGCTGCCATACATACTGAACGATCAAATTAAAATGCTTGTATGGAAAACTTTTTAATTATACGAGAAATCTTCACCAATTGGAAACGGTACAACTTGCGAAGAAATTGCTATAGCTGTCGTACAAATTGAACGATCGGAATAAAGTTCGTCTAAGAAACCAAGAAACCATTTTTATTTGTGTGGGGTATATTATGGTTTCGAAGCAAACATAGTAAATGTGTTTTTTTTATTTATTTATTTTTTTTTTTTTTTTTGTTTGCAAAAGGTTTTCACGACATTCTCCCATTCAATGGTTTGAGTTAGCGAGTGTTACACATTTCAGTTTGAACTCTAGAATTTGTCCTCACTGTTTATTTAATTGCTTGGCAAGCCTATTTTCACAATGAGTGTTCATTTATTTATGCGTAAAATGCTTTCTCATGCTGACAATTAACAGCAAGCCATTTGCTCTTATATTCATGTATTCGAGAGAATATAGAATACACTTAATTTCCGCCTTGGCTACATAAATTCACTGCACTAAAGCGAAGGTGTGTGTATGTTAATAAAATATCTGATATACTATTGCTATTTGTGTGCTTGTATTAATAAAATTTTTCATTTACTACACCCACCGCAAACAAATTAGGTGAGAGTGAGTGCTTTTATCGATTTGCAGACACGAACATACAAACTTGTAGAGCTATATGTTATGTGTATATATATATATATGGGTGTATGTGTGTAATTGTTGGGTGAAACGAACGGAAGTAAGTAAGAGTAAAATCTCGAATTCCCACAGCAACAATGTTCAATTTTATTGTTCACATCTTACGTTTAAGTTTGCTGCGCAAAGCGAGTTAACGTTTATGTGTGTGTGTGTGTATGTGTGCGTGTACTTCGCTGCAACTGCAGAGTTTCTTTTCTTACACTATCTTTATGCAGTTTTCCATTTTCTCTGCTCAATTTGCTGGCCATGGCTTCTCTGTTGCTATTTCTCTCTTTGCCGTTGCATACTACCAGGCGCACAGAGCGACAAGACAAGTGGCAACTTCAGCGTCATAAGTGTGTGTGTGTGTGTGTTTGGTAGTAAAGGAGGGAGCGAAAACTGCTGGTCAGTCGATTGTCAGGCGACACACGTTTGTGTGTCCGTCCGTGAGTGTGCCGAAAGAATAAGAAGCAGCGAAACGAAGTGATTGGAGAATTGCAATAATAAAGTGACAGAATGGGCTCAAGTACACGTAAAGTTCGTGTAAACGCCTGATAGCACTGAAGAACAAGTCATTTTATCGTCTTTGGGCAGCGCATGCGGCGGGCGTTGTGAGCTGCCGAGCGCTGCTGACCACAATCTTTACTTTTCGCCAACAAATTCAGCCCATTCACACGCACACACTCATATATTGCGCTGTTTATTGTCTTGCCTTGCCACCGAGACCATTTACAAAGGCCACTGTGAAAGCGCCCAAACGCTGAGGGTCAATTGCTTGGCGCCCAGCTGAAAAAACGAAGTGCGCCGAAGAACTGACCACAGCAAACACACTCGTTCATTGCACGACCGTCGCGTCTTGAGTGTTTCAGCTTCCTTGGAAACAAGCATACGTTTAACCAGAGGGCAGGAAGTGGACTTGGAGGCCGAAACTAAACGATTCTCCATGATAGTGCAGACGGCAGGACCTTCGTGGTACGTGTGTGCTTGAGTGTACGTGTAGTCAGAGAGAGAGTAAGAGAGCAGTAAGGCAAGGCGTTGATAACATAAGACCCGGTTTTGTTGTGTTTGTGTGTGTGTGCGTGGAAAAGGACACTTGCCGTCTTTCTGACGGACGCATCGTGTGTGAGCGTGCTTTATGTGCTTTATGAAATTTGCAGAATTTGTGTTGTTGTGCGCAGCTGTTGGAGTAAATTGCAAATTTCTACTTTAATAAAATAATTTTGAGTTGGTAATTACAAGGTGAACATGCCTGTGGAAGGGTATGTTGCCACACATGCAACAGAGACATAACCTAACCGACGCTTGCTGTTTTAAACATTTAAGTACACACGACAAACATACCCACACACATTGAAATACATATTTAAATAAGGGGGGGTCCCTTCACTTCGGCAGCCGCTTGGCCATTATTTAGCAGCTTGCCTTGCAGCCTAGCCTGTCTGCCGGCCACCCTCGGCCATGTCCTTCAGTTTATATTAATGAGAAATGTTTATCCTCACCTAACATAGACACGCCACTGTGCATGTGTGTGTGTGTGCGTCTGTGTATGAATATTGCAATTTGCGAAAATTATTCCACACACACGCTCACACGGTGACTTAGTGTATGCTCCGTATGCTATCCGTGTGGGTGGGTGTGTTTTGTGCGTGTGTGTGTGTGTGGGGCAAATGTGTATTTAAGCAAATTTCTTCGTTTAAGTGCATGTGTTAGAGCAGTAATTTGCTTTATTTTCTTCTTCTTCTTTAACTGCCATTGCAGTTATTGTAATTATTATTATTATTGTTGCTGTTGTTATTGTTGTTGGTATGGTGGTGGCTTGTTTCTTGTCCGTGATATTATGTTGTCATATTTGAAATTGCATTTGCATTTTAAATACAAACGCACCAACACAACAACAATCACGCCCACTTTCCTACCAAATACACATCCGAAGACATTAATTTACATACATACATATGAAAAATATAATAAAAATATAGTTATGCGCAAATTGTTAGTGTTTAATGTAAGTGTGCTTAACTTAAATTATAAATGGTTATTGTCCTTGTATATAGAAGTACATAGCCACTTACACAGACACACTAAGCAAAGTAATTTCATAGCTTTCCCTGATTTGTTGCTAGATGAGCTTTTTGTTGTAGGTGCTCAAACTTAGTTTGAGCATAATTTCTCGTTGAGAAATGACAGTTAACATGTAGAAGGCATAAGCTAGAATGAAAACATTTCTAGCTAGGAGATAGATAATAGAATATTTTATACGAAAGAAGCTTACGAGATAAGCTTTCACTTCGTTTAAGTTTTGAAAGCTTTTTCTCCGAAATTTAAAAGGTGTAAGATTTCGCTTTTTGTGATTTTAAAGTTTTTTTCCCTCGAAATTTTGAAGAAATAAGCTTTCACTTGTTGTGATTTGGAAAGCTTTTTCCCAAATTTAGAATAAAATAGAAGATACATTGTATATCACATACAGATAAGCATAAGCTTTCACTTGTCGTACTTTTGAAAGATTTTTTCCAAAGTTAGAATGCATCCATCTTCTAGGGATAATGGAGTATTTCATAGGAACCATAAGCTTTCACTTGTTGTGATTTGGAAAGCTTTTTCCCAAATTTAGAATAAAACAGAAGATACATTGTATATCACATACAGAAGGCATAAGCTTTCACTTGTTGTACTTGTGATTTTAAAAACTTTTTTCCGAAATTGATAATGAAAGAAGAAACACTGTAATATTTTTTTTTTTTTTTTTTTTTTTTTTTTTTTTTTTTTTTTTTTTTTTTTTTTTTTTTTTTTTTTTTTTTGGGAGTTCAGAAGGAAATCCTGATTATAAGAAAAATAATATAATCTCGCATACAGAATGCATAACCTTTCTTGTCGTCATTTCGAAAGTATTTTTTTATTTTTATTTAAAATGGAAACATTCATAGCTATAATACAACCATTGTAATAGTTCATATAAAAGTGATAATCTTTCACGTATTGTCATTTCAAAAGCTTTTTCAAGTTTTTCAAGTTTAAAATGAAAGCGTTCCGCTAACGGCATTAATATTTTGTGAAGTAATAATTTTAATTTGTAATAAGCATATGTTTTAAACAACTTTCTTTATTATTTCCTCTTCACCCACTCATTTATTTAATTACTCCTTTAAATCCAAGTTAGTGTGTGTTTGCGCACACTTGTACCCGCAAGCACCAGCCCACCTACATGCAGTCATTCATTCGCAATCAAACTCCGATCGGCTTGGCAGCCTCGTTCGCTATTTGAAAATTATTGTAAATTGCTCGTGCGCTCGGCTGGCCCGTCAACTGCCCACTTGGGCACAAGCAAACTTGGCTACTGGCTATGCGCCACCTCTGTTACTCCGCTGCCACAGGTAGCGTGCCACATGGTTTGTAACACAAAAATTTATATTAATTTCGTTTACCACACTTCCAATAGCGCCTTTTCTATGCAAAGCGTTTGCGGCGTTCAACTCTTCGCTGCGCCTGTCTGCAGCTCTGTCCATGTCCATGTCCATGTCCATGTCCACTGGACTTAATTATAAAATGTCGTGCAAATCGTAATAATAAATTTCCTTTCCTTGCATTCAACTATTTTAGTTTACTACTTGCATCTTACATTATAATAAATTAAGCGAGGCCATAAATTGAATGGTGTTCGTTATTTGCGGAATAAATTAAAAAAAGTCATTAGGCTTACAAAGTTATAGAGATGAATTAAAAGTGGTAATAAGAAAAAAGTATGCCATGCTAGAGTTTGAACGGTCTGCTTGTATTTCAGATATATAATATCTAGTAGTGGTTTGATTACGGCGGTTTCAACAAATGAGCAGTTTCTTTGATAAATAAAGGCGTGTGAAAAATTTTAGGCCACTAAGGTACTAGTTCATGTATTTACGGTAACTTAAAATATTCATCTTGGCAAACATGGAATAAATTGCGAATATTTTCGCGCAATTGTTTCTTTTTTTTCAGCATTGGCAAGATTACGCTGTAAGCATCTGGGGTTCCCACTGGAGGAAGTATCGATAGTGAGACGACAGTGTCTGTTAAAATTTGCGGCAAGCCCAGGCATCCTAAAAGGTTACTATTCCTCATGGACCTAGTAACTGAACTCCAGATTTTTTTCAACTTTGGACGTGGATTAACTCAATATCGATAAACTTAGTTAACTTTTTGGCAAAAGATCTCCCTTAAGGACTTAGCGATGGTCTGGTGAATTAAATCGAGATTATAAACTAACAGCTCAACGGCTCTAGCCAGACGCCTCATTCAGAGTGGCAAAAGTGCTTCGACAGTTGGTTCAAACACTTGCAAAAGTATATGGATCTTAATAGAGAGTATTTTGAAAAGCAGCGAAGCGATTTTCGTTATTACTATTGGCTTGTTTGCTCTAAGCTCGAAATATAAAAGGTAACCCTCGTACAAGTTATCCGTTGCATCATGGCAATTTGAACTCAGGGTGGTATTTTTGCTACATTTTTGAGGCAATAAAGCGGTCGTTACCATGAAGACTATTTAAAGGGTCGTAACCCACGTAGGTTTATGGTTTCAAGGGGTCAAATTTTAAAAAGAAACATCTCTAGAATATTTTCCTAAATTTTTAAGTTGAGTAATAGTTTCGGTTATACAGCCTTGAGAACTTGTGCGCTCGGAGCTGGTTAGGCTAACTGTGCCGTCTTCTAACGTGGTTTTCTCGAAACTGTGTTTTTGAAGTCGATTGGCAAGATTTCTTGAGAACTAATTCAAGAAATCTTACATAGGTCTTTGAGTTAAAATTCTTAAGGACTTGGACGAAAGATTTTTTATTTTATTTTTTTTTTTTTCTTAAAATTATTTTAAAAAAATCCCCAAATTTTCACAGTAACAATAAAAATTTCGAATAACAAATTTCATTAAGTGAAAGAATGATTTCAGTGAAAATTTCATATATTATAAAAGTAGAAAAATGTTGAAAAAATACTGTTTTTCCTTGAGAAAACCCATGCAACCCCTTACCTTATGCTTATGACAAGCGCATCCAGTATTAAAAAACTATTTGTTGTTGCAGTGCGCGGCAAGTCTTCGGAAAATCGTTCAGTCTCTTAATAAAAATAAAAATTTAAGCAACGGTTCATCGAAATCATGCAACATACGCCGCATGAAGTCGTTAGTTACCTTCACACGTCCAAAGTATTTTAGCAATGTTCATGGTGATTATGTAATTCACTGCAAAAGGCATTCTAAAATGGCATTCCTTGTGCGAATTAATAACTCGGCTTGCCGCATTCTTGCATCTATTAAACACCACAAAGTGTTGCACTAAAGTGTCTCTCGGTACGGCCAGCAAATACTAAGCATATCAACTGAGAATTGCATTTACACAATCAAAAGTCAAGTGTTTGTATGTAGGAATGTGTGTGTGTGCGAGGCAAAAAGTAGCAATTAATAACTGAGTTGCAAAAACCAAAACAAAAAGCCGAAGAAATTAATGCGCCAATTACAATTTAGATAATTAAAAGCAATTGCACAACTTTAATTAGTAGCATATACAGGCACGCACACACACACACAAACAGGCAACGAGAGAGACCCATATTCATGCAACGTGCATTATCACACATAATTAAGCATTACATACAAGCAGCGGCAAGCGCAGAAAATAATTTTTTGTGAACTGCCAAATGAATATGTAGCGATTTTTCTTATTTTGCTTCGACCGTGTTGCCAGATCGCGTGTAAAACGTGCAGCAGCGTAGTTTAGAAAGCAGCAGTTTGAAATCATTGCACAATTGTTCTCGTGACAAAAAAATAAAAATTTGCATGCACTTAAACTTGTCTAAAAAGGTGGCAACACCACAACTCAGACCTTCGTGTCCACACATATATTAATATATTTGCTGTTCTCCCCTCATAATCACTCCAATTATTTATTGTTTTATTTCTGCTTGTTGTTGTTATTGTTGTTTTGCCGCCAGCACATTGAAAGACGTCTAATTGGCATTTATAATTCACTGAATTAAGCGAAAATTAATGCTAATGCAAGTCGCCTTTAAAGCGGCTGTGGAAGGGTATACTTGCATGTGTGTGTGTGTGTGTGTGATATTGACGAGTATGCAGAGCGGCCTGCGCAGAGCGTTGCAATGATGTTGGCACGTCGTCCAAATGAGTGATGCAGCCGATTACATATGTATATATGCGTCAATAATGTGTGTACAACATTATGTGGCAACAGCAATTGCCAGCAAGCACGCACCTCGCAGGCCGCCCAACTTATCTATACGCACACACACACACACACACATGTATCCAGTGGCAGCGGCGGGCGAGAATGTGTAGCCAAGTGCCTGCTTACACATAATTATTTAGTGTTTTAATTCATTTGCAACTATTGCATATTCATCGAGCAGCAAAAGTGTAAATGTTATTACTTGTATTTGTGGCATGCCATCTCACACACACACACACACACACACACACTCGGGCGCGCGAGGTAATCACCTTTAGCTCTTCGATGGTTCCAATAACTCAAACGCTCAATTGAATAATGACGAGCGCTCGCACACACACATACACACGTAGGTGTGCTTGTGTTAGTGCTCGGTTTTTGTTTTCTAATTAATTGTGCCGGCCAATCGATATCGCTGCTGCAAAGCCACATTTATTACTTAATTAATAGATAAACGCTTGCTCTAAAAGGACTGAGGCCCGAGGCCTGACGACCGCCGCCGAAAGCTACCGCAATCCAAGCAATTACAATTGTTGTTGTCGCGCAATTAATAGCAACAACTAGTACGTACTTACAAACTGAATTTAATGTACAAACTTCGTATTTGTGCCTGTGTGTGCGTGTGTTTGTGCAACGCCTGCGCCAAAGTGAAATTAATTATTGTATTTCCAATTCATGCCACAACTTTTTTTCATTATTTTCACAATTTTTTATTCTACTTTTTTACTACTATTTGTTATTTTTATTGCTGTTGTTTTGCTATTGTTGTTGCCTATTTATTTTTCAACTACTTACATCCAATTATTAGCGGCACGCAATTACGTATTTGCTCACCATTTGCAGGCAGGCGACGCGACGCGACGCGCTTTTGGCCGTCCAACATCTCACTCTGACCATAAACAGTAGCCTTCCATAAAAATGTGTACAGTGTGCGGCATTTCTTGCTAAGGATGTGTGCGTGTATGCATGTGTATTATGTCAGATATCGTGCGAGTGTGGCAACTTGCCGCAACTATTCGCGCTTTACGACGCCGCAAAGTGCTGCTTACGGCTCGGCGTGTGTGGTGTGTATGTTTGTGCGCGTTTTGTGACTTACTTTGGAAAGTGGATGTTCAATGTAATTAGCAAAAATGTGCTAATTAAGCGAGAATCTACAGTTTTAGTGTCGCACAATTGGTGGGAATTGACCTTTAGCGCGCTCGAGGCACTAAATAATGGCAGTAAAAGTTTTCTTTTGACTGCTTAGTAACATCTCGTGTTAAATATATATAACACAGGCTGCATTTTATATTTCGGGATTGCAGAACGGAAATGAATTTTAGTTTTCAAAACCATTGCTTTTCAAAATATTCGACACTATAATTGTCGATTGTGTTTGTCATTCTGATTGAGGTATCTCGCGAGAGGAGCAGGCAAACGCGATTCCCTAAACGATGAAGATGGAGCAGATGTTCCATTGCCCGACCATGAAGAAGTTCAAATAGCAATTACCCGTCTGAAGAACAGCAAAGAGGCAGGGTCCGATGGATTGCCCGCCGAGCTATTAAACCACGGCGGCGAAGAACTGCCAAGGAGCATGCATCAACTTCTTTGCAGAATATGATCGCACGAAAGCATGCCCAACGAATGGAATTTCCAATCCTCTACCATGGGAAAAGCTCCTCAACGTTAAAGCCAACCATCAACAAACTGATTCGACCTTATCAGTGTGACTTTAGACCTGACAAATCAACAATTGACCAGAAAAATCTTGGAAAAGACCCGTCAAAAGGTAATCGACACACACCAACTCTTCGTCGATTTCAAAGCTGCTTTTGACAGTACGAAAAGGAATTTGGTATCTCCCGGTGTCTACGCCAGTAAAAAAAAAATAATAATTTTCGTTTCTCAATCTTAATTACTTCAATCTTCGAAAGAGTAAATAAGAGAACATATCTAAAGTTATAATGGTAATAGTCGAAGTTCCTCGATATTTAGAGATCAGCCGTGATTATCGCACTTTTCGTTTCGTAAAAAAGTTATATAATATACTTATACACATACGAGTATATACCATGTTTCGAGGATGCAGAGGGATGGCCATAAATTCGTTGCTTTCGAAGGCCTTACTTTGCGACTTAATTGGAAAGCATACACACACACACACATGCCCACATTCCCACACATAATAAAGTAGCACTTCTTATTAAACTTTCTTGAGCCATCGCTTTCACCCGCTTCAGCGCACGGAGCTTTTGCGAATACTACGGTCGGCTGTGCGAAAAGGGGGAAGGCGGGGAAGCAGTTGCGGCAGCCTATGCGAGCGTTTGTGCCACATTTAATTGAAATAATTACACATTAAGTGCATTAATTATTTTCTCTCGTGCATACCGCAGCCGCCTCGCACTCCGCGTCTGTCCTCAGAGTGACTTTCAGTGGCACCACTTTGACGCCACAACAACAAAAATTGCAACAGTAATATCCTTTGCGGCAGCGTCAAGACCTCGGCGATGTTGCCACGTACACTTTTTAACCAACACCACACACAGTTGTTGTTGCTGTTACTTTATTAGTTGAGTCAGCGTAATTATTAATTTAAACGTGCCGTGCTGGAGAGTGGCCGCTTTTGTGGGTTGTGTTGTTGCTGGCGTCACTAAAAACGCGAACGGACGTCAAAACAAAACTGCAACAACAACAATGCTGTACTTTGTTATTTATTTGCAACATTTGTGTAATTGTGTGTGTGTGTGCGTTGCCGCCCCTATTTCTCTCCTCGGCCGCGCACTCCTTGCGGCTGTTGCCATTTGACATAATTACATATTAGCCTACACTGTTCGGCTGCGGCTAAATCATAATTAAAAATGTATTTAGTTTGTTAAGCAAGTATTACGGCACACCAACAACGCCCCACCGCTCTCTTATACACAGCCATTTGCAACACACACTCGCCACCAAGGCGAGTCCACAACAACCGAACCGGACCGGGCCAAACACAAGTCGTCGTCGTCTATAATTTTTTAACTACTTTTATAATAACTTAAGTATATTAGAGAAAAAAGTGGTTAATTACGGTGATAATTACACGAGAGCCGAGCGAGTTGAATTAGCTTGAGTGGAGTAGAGTTCAGTCCGCAGCCAACTTATTGCATTAAATGTAACGAAGGCAGAGACTAAGTGGCAGAGTTAGGCGTAGGCGCCACTAAGTTTTCATTACAACACTCATTAAATAGTTTCGATTTCTTTCTGAGATAACTTGTGGCGACTCGTAAAGCTACGAAACAAATCGGAGTCGTGACAGGCGCTATCAATTCTTCTTTTGATTAAATGCGCATTTTAGAATATTTCAAGTCAAAAGGAGGCAATATATTGGAAAAAGAAGCTCAACTCCTCTCTGGGGCCAAGTCGTTTTCTTTACTTCTTCGACGCAGAATAGGAAGAGATTGTTATAATGACGTGCCCACAAGAATCGGGTCTAAGTAACCGCAATAGACTGGCTCTTTTTCTGTCAAAAAACTATCAACTCGGCCATTCTCTGGAACTAATTCAGAAATGTTTTCTGCGGCTTTAAGAACAACATAATCTTATTATCTTTTAATTACCAGATAGTGTCGTGAGAATATTTTGATTTGGATATTATTTGGTTATAAATGATGTTCGTTTTGGCCTCACTCACCAATTTGAATGACTGCCCGCGACCTGATTAAGCTGAGACCGAGTCGGCAATAAGTAGGCCAAAGCTTGGTTGGGGTATAATTTGACCTTGATAAATTATAAAGTAACGTTTTTCAAAAGATCATACGAGAAAATTGTCAAAGGCGTTATTTCGACGAATTAAGCAATATGTAAGAAAAAAATCCTCATCAAAGTTGGTGGAGTTTAACGAGAACCAACTACAGCCACTGTAAATAATTTCATCAAACCGAAACAATAAACAACTGAACAATTAAGCGCACACACACCAACTGATGAAGGATGCCTCGCATAACTGCGCAACAATAAACTAAATACGTGCTGCACTTGCCGCAAACACTAATGGCGCAGTGGCAAGGACACCGATTATGTGGCACATAAGCATATGCAACACACACACACAACCATATGAACAGTTAAGCAGACATAAGTAGCTGCATGCGAAGGCAGTGGCGCACAAGCGTTGACTAGGAGAGCGACGCGTTGGCCAGCGACATGCCACTAAATCATCAGCCATTGGGGATACTGCTGTAGCTATGTAAACTGTTTAACACTACAAACTCAACACTCACATATGCACACTCATACATACACAATTATGTGAATTAGTGTCGGCTGTATATCACACATGCTTGTGCGTCTGCTGCATGCCACGCCGTGTTGCTGTCTATGCTGTGTCGGCATGCAACATTGGCCAAAGGCATTCGCCATGGCGTCGCATCCGCAAGCTTGCCACGTATTTTGTCAACAGCGGTAAGAGCAGCGCGATGTGTGGCAGCAACTAACATTGTCGCGAGTTGAAAGCCACGTACCACAAACTCACGGACGGACACATGCGCGCGTCCGTATTGTGTGTTGTAAGCGCGCTGGCAGCAACATTGACACGGTGCCAAGCGCAGTGCATGTGTGTGTGTGTGTGTGTGTGCGAGAGAGGAATAAAAGGAAGGGCGCGGAGTGTTGCTTGATGTTTTCGACGATAATTTTTGTCGTTCTGATGTTTGGCGCGTGCGACAATTTTGTAATGGCCAACAGCATTTACAAACAGCTAAAACACAACAGCAAACAACAACAACAATATAATGCAGCTACAATTATAAGCCAACAATAAAGGTCAGTTGTTGGGCCATCAGGAACTAAGCGCCGCTGCAGCGAACTGTCTTTTTTATCATGCATGCTTCTTTGTATGTGTGAGTGTGTGTGTTTGTGTGTGTGCCACAATTATTGCTCACAACTTAACCTGTTTGTCGTAATTAATTTACTATTGTTCCAGTTTTAATTAGTCAACGACACATAGACGACGTCGCTAACAGCAGCAGCTCGTCGGCATGCAACATCACTGTTGCAACATTCACGAAATATACCAACCAGCTTTCGTGCGCAGTGTGTGTGTGTGCGTGACACTTGGCTGTCAGGACATGGTTCCAGTGGAAGTCTCAACTAAAGCCGTCATCATCATCACCGCTATCAGCAGTGTCCCCGTCATTGCGGCAATCAGCAGCGACATGCTTCTTTGGTTTTTTCGATTTTTGTCACCATTGTTGTTGCTGTTTGTTGTATGCTGTGTAAGCGGCTTCATCGTTTGACTTTATATGATATTCCGTTATTGTCCTAACTGCTTTTATGTGTTTTGTTGATGCTTTCTAAAGAGCTTCCGGAGCTTTTACGTTTTTGTGTTTGCTAATAAATTAGGCAATTAGCGGATGACAGTGAGTTCCATAAAATTTAATTTTTCTAACTTGCCACTGATGAAGCTATATAACGTCACCTGAAATGCAAAATAACGTAACAACATTTTCGGAAATGTACAGGGCCATGAATGAAACACGAAATAAAATGGAACGTGAGTGAAACAAAATTTCAATATTAGTTAAAACTGGTTTATATCTGACCGCAGAACCGGAAAATGTTGAACATATGTAATATTATGTATGTACTTTGAAGTTGTGAAGCGTAATCAATAAGAGATTCAATTTCGAATTTTTTGATGATACGTTATTTTACATTTCAGATGACGATATATATGTATTAACATTAGAGCGAGTCGCCCGTTTAGGACTTTATTGAAAAAAAATCGCCCGGTTCTAATATACATATGTAGATAGGAATCAATTTAGTGGACTATGTTTGGGAAAACTATTCGGATATTCAGAAGACAGCGACAGAGTTCGTCCGTGTAGAAGATTTTCAAGTCCTTGTATGCTTTGTTTAGTGAATTTAAACTCTTATTATACGAAAATGAGAGATATGTTGCCCCTAAGACTTTATTGGAACGTGTATTCGCTCTATTGGTAGGTGTCTCCACTACAAAATGTCAAAATATCACCTTCGAAGTAAAATAGATCAAAAGTAGAGAATTACTGATCTACTTGTGTATTGATGTTTTGTGAGAGAAGTTGTTTCTTGAATAATAAACCTCACAGGACCAGTGTCTACCAAATGCACGCGACATTCATTGGTCCAGTGCGAAAACCCAAAACGCCGGGGGAAAGTGCTTCCCGTGGGCTGCTCATCGGTTTTCCAGTTGCCAGCAATCCGGCCGTGACCAGGCACCCAAACGAATGTTATGCAGAAGTAGCTTGATTTCTTTTCCTAGTGAGGACAGACACTCCTTGACTCACTTTGAATGCAGTGTCGGTGAGTTGGGCGGTAATATCGCTGCTCTCCTATCGGGGTGAATGCTCAGCTTCCTGAAAAACTCTATATTTCAACATTGGAACGGTAACTTAAAGCTAACGCTGACGGAGATCTCATTACAGAAAACTTCCTCTCTGTGACGCAGTAATACAAGTTCAATAGTTTCAGCGTAATTTGCACTACTTTCAGCTTTTCTGATCCTTAGAGCGGTCTTCGCAGCCATGAAGAAATGTAGAGAAATGTTAAGTGCTATTGTTGATGTAGTTCGCAGTGAACCAGATATGAGGTTGTGAGCCGCCGTTTGGAAGCGTTAGAGAATGGAGCCTTTCCAAACGCTCTCCACTAGACGATTACACTATAGATCATTATTGCTTTGGCTGCGGTTTCGAAGAACCAAAACACAATCTTGGTGGGAGTCTGCACTTTTTCCCTTTAGCTCCTCTAAAGCAATATACGACAACCGGTACCATCTTCCTTTATCCTCAACATTTGGTCACGACGAAAACTTTCTATCAGCTGTTGGATAAATATCCGAACATATCTAATATTTAATATAATATTAATATTTATTTCTACAAAATTCCTGAAAACATTTACAAAAAAAAATATATATAAAAAACAAACTTCTGCAGTCTCCCGACACCAGCAATTTTCTCTACAGAAATTATTATGGCAATCGTATTCGTTTCGGCTAGATTTCTGCACACACACACATACAAACACACACAGGCAATCGTTGGCGTTGGATCTGCCATCGCGTGCTATTCACGATTTGCAATTTTCGTATGCTCTTCCTATTTGCCTTCATGTCTTATCTCTTGGAATGTTGTGGCTAATCGATGCAGGCGTAGCGGCAGCAACAACACCAACAAACACAATTGCAATAAAACGATAATAACAAGCGCACGGCACACCCACTTTAGAAGAATTTTATTGCTGGCACAGGCAACCACCAGCGAACCACCGATCCACCGAATGGCTGAAGGAGAGGAATTAAAAATCCAATAATATTATTCTTATTACTATTATGATAATGGCGAGAAAAGGCAGCGAAAAGGGAACGCGAAACAAGCAGCGCGCATATCTGGGCGCACTCACACACACACACACACATGCAGTGGGCTAAAATATGTGCACGTGTCGGTGTGTGGGTAGATTGGAGCTGGAAAATCAGCATAAAAACGAATTAACGCCGACGGGCAGAATGTAATGCATTTCATGCTCGTCTGTATGTTGCTGAAGATACAGCCAACAACAACAAAAACAAATGCAGCAACATTCTAGTGCAAGCAAAGCAGCCACAAAATCAGCAAAGGACTGCAGCTACAACAACAGCAAAGGCTACAGCAATTGGCAATAAGCATATGAGGTATTAATAAGCAGATTGTGGCGGCTGCGGCAGGCGGGGCATGGCGCAACGAAAATGAGTTGAATGTTTGGCGAAGTCAAAGGAGTCAGTTGCAATTGTGCAAACAAAGCGAGCAGCAAAACAGCGAAATGCGAAATTATCAACGCGACAGCATCGCGCAGCCAAGAACAGACTTATTTAGCTGGTGCGCATGCGCCAACGCCACGTACACGCACACAGACACACACACACACACACATGCATGCGTTAACTAACACATAATTGGTGAACTCGTTACGGTGCGCGTTCGCCACACGTTCGCCTATTGTTTTTGCCACAATTTGTGGCAGCCACCGCTGCGCGCTGGGTGCGCGGGCAGCGTTGGACCACGGCCATAAACACGCGTTAAATTAATGAGTTGAAATGCTATTTTTGGCTTAAATATTAAAATAGCAATTTGCACAACAACAAAACAGCGACAATAATGAGTGGTCTATGCGGACACACACACAAGCATGCATCTACGAGACCCGCTGGCTGAGCATGTGTGCGAATTATGAATTTACGGATGTGTTGCACATTGCCAGTTTAGCTTAAGTAGCAGCGCGCAGTGACAGCAACAACTGCACAGCAAGGCAACCCAGCGCGCCCGTTTGCATGTTGCATGTGTGTGTGTGTGTGTTGTGGCAGCAAGCATGCGCGCTCATATTAATAACGTTGCAACAGCGCACATAGAAACAAACATTTCATTTAAAGTGGCCGGCGGCGGGTAAGTGGTTGTTGTTGTTATTCATTGTGCTTGTTCTGGCATTTTTAATTGTTGTTTGCACTTTGTTGTTGTTGCGTTGGCTGGCGAAAACTCTGCGCTATTTACTAGCAGTTAGCAGTGTTTATTTGTTGTGCGGTATTGTTGTTGTTATTGCATTTTTATGATATTTCTTGTATGGCACATTTCACGGCAGTTGTTGTTGTTGTTGTTGTTATTTGTGTGCTTTTAAACGTGTCTTGCAGTCGTTCGACTAACACCACTCGTGGCTAACTAATTATTAAGCCTTGCTAAATGAGCGGCCCCAGCGTTATGCTGCTGCCACTCCGGAGCCAAGGGGGCTGTAGGACGCGCAGACAGACAGCTACACCAAACATACACCAGCGCAAACGGACATAAGCGCGCACATTTAGAATCTAAGCAAAGCCAAGAGTCCCAGCCAACTCCAACGCCGCAGATCCGCGCTTCATTGGCCCCCCTCTCGCCCGCTGCTCACCCCCGCGCTCTCCATTTGGCGCGCTTTGCTCTGACGCATGTAGCTGCAGCTTGTATTGCATGACAGCCAATTTAATGCGCTTAACATTTTTGCTGCCCTTCGCGCAGCGCTCTTATTAGCCCCAAAGCCACATTTCTTCTAGCTTTTCTGTTTCTTTTCAATTCACTTACGTCTTTGCTGTTTGTTTGCACGTTTTCGACGGATTTGCTTGCCGCGCTAATGTACTCCCGGCACTCGCTTCATGTGGGGTCAATTACTTTGACAGTCGAAAAGCACCAGAGTGTGTGTGTGAGAGAGAGAGAGAGAGAGAGAGAGAGAGAGAAAGAGGGAAAGATATTGGTGATTTCAGCAGGCAATGCATGTGAGTCCGCGCAGGGTTGCCAACTGCATTATTTTTTATGCAAAAAGGTGACTAACTTCCGTACGTAGGTGAGCTTGTTAATTTTTGGAACATGTATCCAATATACGGATATTGTGTAGTCGAAAAAGGTTTTCGTATTTCTAATCAAACTTCAACTCATTTTTTTTTTATTTATAATGAACTTTAAGGAACTAAATATGAACCATTTTGGTCGAACACTTTTTGCCATTTTTCCGGCAGAGACATTATTCCATCGGTGTAAAACTTTTGTGGTGTCCTGTTAACATTCGCTTCAGAAATGGTTCGATTTCATTTCGTTTTATATTTCAACCAACATGGCAACCCCGTCAAGACGCTGACGTTAATATGCAACAAACGGAGCAACAGCAGACAGTTGCTTGTTCATATTGCATGTATTTGTGAAATGAAGCATTTAATTGCGATAACAAAAACAATAACAACAACAACTGGAATAATAATGAAGTAACTTACGCCACCACAGTAATGGCAATCGCAAGCAAACTCACACACTTCTTGCAGCCAAATGTGAAAGAAGTGCACCAAGCACAATGCATGAACACACACACACGTATGGACATTGACATGTTCGTGTTTAAAAGTGAGGGAAGCGTGCGAATAAATCATGGAAAGTCTTAATGCGAAATGCAAACATATTTACATGCAAGTACATAAGTACATTAGAGCGGGTCGATGTTTTTTTTTTTTTTTTTTTTAAGAGTATGCGGTAAATGTTCGTGGCATCATTCTGTTGAACTTTGCCTAAGAGAGCATGGGTCTGAAAGAGATTTCGAGCCTGACATTTTTAAGGCTTAAAATGCTCAAGTTTGTGTTATATATGAGAATAGACGTGGTGGGTGAGTAAGTGTGATCCAAGCATGTGTAATCCGATTTTACTCATTTTCACATTGTCATCGAAAAGTTTTCCAGAGCAAATTTGGTTGACTTGGCTTAGTAATACATATTACATATTATATTTTGGGGGCGGACGCAGGCACTCTTTTTCCAGATTTTTCAAACTTCAGACGTCTCTTCCTTTTAGGCAAAGGAATTAGGAATGATCCGTGGAACATTTCCTGCATATTTGATTAATTTTTTGCGTTTGTTAGCTGCTTCTAAATCAACCCGCTCTAATGTGCACACCCACACACACATACATATATAATAATATATATATATGTATATATGACACTGGCAGTGGTCAATGCGTTTTGGCCTTAATTGCGAGTGAAAATCAATTGAATGCAACTCGCTAAGCGCTTTTTAATTTAAAGCGTTCGGCTGGCGAACATAGTTGTTGGAAGAGAGAAATGGATAGTCATTAAGAGAAGTTTGCATGCATAACTGTATGTAAGTACGAAGCGAAAAGTTTATCATTTCATGTCATAATCCGCCTTCATCTTTGTATATAGATGTATATAGGGTAGTCGAAAATTTTTTTCGTATTTTTAATTTTTTTT